>NC_134406.1:238005210-238149478 GCF_038048845.1 Mixophyes fleayi
TAAATGAAAGCTAAAATTTGATTGGTTGCCATAGGCAACATCCCCACTTTTTCAAACCCGCAGCTTAGTAAATCTAGCCCTAAGACTTGTTAATTGAGAAAGCAGTACTATTACACAATGGTGGTGGATTATTTATTAAATAATGGGGGGGATAAGCAATAGATGGGAGACTGCAGATCATCTAAGAGCACATAGTGCCACATGAGGATACTGTATGTACCAAAAGACTCAGAAATCTGTCAGACTGTCTTGAGCTGCCGCAACTATCTGCTTCCTCGTCAGCTGCGCCCGGTCGTAATGACCGGGACATCACTTCCCCCTCTATTCCATTGCCCTGGTGGAAACCAAAAACTAGTGAGTGTATTAAAAAAAGAGAATATGAGATAAATTATTAAAATGAATGTATCAACAATATTAAAAAGGGGTTGCTGTGGTTTTTTCTATACAAAGTTAATGGTTTGTCTATTTCTTAATAGAACAATTTTGAGTTTGACAAATAAACAAAAAGTTGTGGCACATACTGTAAACATTTACATGTGATTAGTGAATTTTCACATGTAAAAAAAGTATGGAAGGCCCTACCACAGCCCCAGTAGCAAGACACAGTCAAGTAAGTTGCAGTCAGTCACACAGCACCGTTATAGTGTTGTGAGTTTTTTGGCCTTACTTTTTGTTGCTTCAGAGGTATGACCCATTTTTGCCTACCATTGAACTGATCATTGATTTTTCTAGGAGTATAGTGAGAAATATGCTAAGAACATAAAAAGTTGTCAGCGATTAATACTAGAGCACTTATTATTTAGCTGGTCTTGCGCTGACCTATGTTTCTCTTTGAGTTTTGATAACAAATATTTACTGTCTATAAAGGTGTGTGACTAATATTTTAGACAAGCATTTTTCTAAAAGGAATGTGTATGGAATATGTTTTAATTACATGGACGAATTATCTAATAACATGATTTTCTCAGATTAATGGAGTAATAGGACAAGATCATTTATGTGTAATTTATGTAAATATATCACTGGATTTTTTGCTATAAAACTATACATATCATTAGGTCAAATTTTACTCAGTGGGTGACAAATGTAAGGTGGTTTAAATGCTTATCTGACTGTCATTGAATGCAGCAACAATGTAACCTGTATTTATAATGAAAAAATGGCATAGAATTGGACCCATTAAGGCCCAATTACCGTTCCTTATGTGTTAAAGTAGTACATAATATTACAGAGAGATATATATATAAGTGCATAATTAAGAAGTGACACGGAAAGCAAGAATTTTTTAATGCACCTAGTCTACATTACTTAAAGAACAGCTAGCAGCTGTCAAAAATACTACTTATAGTTAATTTTGGTGGGAAGAGACATCACGAGTCATGAGCATGGTATCAGTACTACTGACACTTATAGGAGGCAAATGTTGTAACAGAACAAAATCATGGAACAAACAATGGGTCTTACTAAAGCAACATATATAAATATATATATGTATATATATATATACATATATATATAATTATATATATATATATATACATGCACACACATATATATATATATATATATATATATATATATATATGACTAGTACATGTCATCTGAAATTTGACATGTTTGATAAATGTTCACAGTAATCATAAAGTTACAATAACTTAATTTTTTTACTTTTTATATTGTCTTTTCCAAACAATAGGCAATCATGAGTGGTCATTGGAGGTACCTTCTGTTCCTTTGACTCCTTTCTTTCCTCCCCTCTAAACAGACATCTGATAAGAAAGAAAAGTTCTTCTACCTACTGTTGGGATGGGGAGTGGTGCAGAAAGAAATTGGGGTGAGAGTTTGTAATGCATACTTATAAGAAATGGTATTATCTAAATTGGATGTTTGAAATGTTGTTTGTAGTACTCACATGTCATAGAATGCATAGACAATATTTCCCTATAAATTTTGATATAAATATATTCCTTAAAGCTCAATTAGATAAATCATATGGTAAAAAATTAATAAATGTGGGTTGCATTTCTATAAGAACTTGCGACCTATGACTGATTATCTAGCCAATAAACTAATCAGTGAAAAAATAACTTTTTCAAGTAATTATTTTACTATACAATTCTGTAATTAATACAAAATGTCTACTTATCTCATAGTGCAAGTTTTTTGAATTTCAACACGTATAAGTATAAAAAATTTATCAAAGGCATAATTCTTAACATTTACTAAATCTATGCAAGGTAACTATGTAAAATAGGTAGTATTGCTCAAATAAACCAATCTGATTTTAATTGCTATTGTTCTACTAGAGATTAGAAAATTAAAGCAAACTTTTGATTGGTTGACATTATAGTACATTTTCATCACAGTTACTTGTGAAACAGTTTTTATATATGTCTTTAAATGGGTTTAATTATCTTCCAGTAAGTTTTCTTTTAAAACAAGCAGTTTTGGGGAGAAAAATAAATATTAGCAAGACATCTTGTTAAGCCAATGTCTACATTAATTTTGTTTATTCATAACTCACATGTAATTATTCCAACATAGTTTTAATGACAGAAAGTACAAACAAGCTTCTACTACAAGTCTCCCAGAATGTGGCCTGTTGTAACAACCCACATGAATGTTGGCTGGCCTTATTAGCAGACATGTGGTTAATCTGTAATTATAGGAAAGCAGCATTTCAATATCTGCTTCCAATTTGCATGTTTTCCTTTTCATTTTATTTTTTGCTTTTTTCTTATGTTGGTGTGGTGTTAATTGTTTCCAGATTTCTTAGGACATTTTTAAGCTTTGACAGTCTGGCATTAATTTGGCTAAATAGCATTAATAGATTTTATTTGCTTCTAATATATACTGAAAGGGTGTCAGCGGAGTGTGAAAGGCACACTACTACGATGTCCATGATCATCCTACTGTATAGCAGATTATTGAAGCAATTATAGTTTAAGACAAGATGATATAATACATGACTAAATTTGCCAGTGTAGTTTGCTGAGGGATAGAAGAAGGTGGCTCAGCCATAAGGGGTGACACCAACAAGATCCTCACCACGTCTCCTGGCCCCTAACTTACCTCCCCCACCTCAACCAGCTATCCAGACACTGGCTTCTTCATTATGGTAATAGCTGATCCCAGACTGTGTTACTAATAAATACTGTAATTTATACTTGATCAAGGACTTACACAAAATGGGGCTGATTCAAAAGGCACACAGAAGAGCACAGAACTTTACAGTAGTCACGAACATATTGAAATCTGAGAAGAACTCTAGAAGGGTTTTGATTTGTATCTGGGTGTAAGTACGCTCTGCCTAAATGATATTTACCGTAAGTTAACTGGCAGAACTGAGTGCAGTATATGCACAACCATATGTGCAATATAAGGTCATATCAGAAGGCATACAAAAAATGTATAGCATATAATAATTTAAAATCTCTAAACAACCACAAATTCTGACAAACTTCAAGCATTGATTAGGCAAGAATGGGCGGCCATCAGTCAGTATGTGGCCCAGAAGTTGATTGACAGCATGCCAGGGCGAATTGCATTGGTTTTCAAAAAGAAGGGTCAACACTGCAAATATTGATTCTTTGCATAAACTTAATGTAATTGTCAATAAAAGCATTTGACACTTATGAAATGCTTGTAATTTTACTTCAGTATACCATAGCAACATCTGACAAAAAGGTCTAAAAGCACTTAAGCAGCAAACTTTGCGAAAACCAATATTTGTGTCATTCTCAAAACTTTTGGCCATGACTACATTGCCTACATTTGTCCAACCCTTCCCATCCCATTCCACCCTTCTTCCTTGTGGACTTATATGATAATGTGACATCGCATTTACTGCTAAGACTGTCAAGCCATATTTTAAGGTTATCGTGGGGCTGGAGCAAATGCTGTTTTAAAACTGGACACTTCTTGACATGCATTCAATAGAACATATTCACATCAATACTCGTGCATGCTTATTTTCCAACAAGTGTTTGGGGTTCAAATATGTTCAAATGAGACACTTAATAGTTAAATTTGCTGCATTGAAATTATGTAAGAGACACCCAAAAAATTAAAATTGCATATATTTAATTAACATAAAGGGACATATTCAATTCCGATCCGATCCGCGGTAACGCGCGTTACCGCGGAAAATGCGCACTACTGCTGGTAATACGGTATCGCAATAACGCGGCTTTTCGGACGCAGCCCTATGGGCTGCGAACGAAAATCCACATTATTGCGGTACCGCGGATTACATTCGCGGCCGTTCCGGCGCGATCCCGCGAATCGGGATCGGAATTGAATATGCCCCAAAGTGTCTAAGCTGGAATATAAAAATGACTGAATCTAATTCCACAACAATATCCAACCAAACAAACCTTCAATTGTTATTCTGGTAATAGGTTCTCGAAAAGGATATATTCATCTCTGCACACCTGCAATTCTAGTGTTGTTAAAACATCTGCTATTCTGCTTTTTCCTTCCATATCCCCTTTTATTGTTACTTATGGGTTTCTTTCTTTACAAATCTTGTATATTTTTACCTGTAAGCTACCCTTGCAACTTCATATGATACCCTTGGTTGACATTGTCGCTTGTTTGTCTTACGATAAACTTTTGACCAAAATATCATCTCACTATTTCATTGAAAGCTTCAGTAAAAGAGAAATATACATATACAATCATTTCAGGGTCCAGTGGCACAGAGTCCTGTCCCCCTCGCACAGTGGCGTAGTGGTTAGCACTTCTCCCTCGCAGCACTGGGGTCATGAGTTCAATTCCCAACCATGGCCTTATCTGTGAAGAATTTGTATGTTCTCCCTGTGTTTCCTCCTGGTGCTCCGGCTTCCTCCCACTATCCAAAAACATACTGGTAGGTTAATTGGCTGGTAACAAATTGACCCTAGTGTGTGTTTGTGTGTGTGTGTGTGTGTTTGTGTGTGTGTGTGTGTGTGTGTGTGTGTGTGTGTGTGTATATGTGTGTGTGCGCGTTAGGGAATTTAGACTGTATATATGAAATGGTATATGTAATTCAATGTATTGATCAAAGTGTTAACTAAGAACTGTAATTGTTCTAGAAGTTGTATAGAATTTTCTTATTTTCAACACAGTGGCCTAGTGGTTAGCACTTCTGCCCCACAGCACTGGGGTCATGATTTTGATTCCCGACCATGGCCTTATCTGTGTGGAGTTTGTATGTTCTCCCTGTGTTTGCGTGGGCTTCCTCCGGGTGCTCTGGTTTCCTCCCACACTCCAAAAATATACTGGTAGGTTAATTATCTGCTATCAAAATTGACCCTAGTCTCTGTCTGTCTGTCTGTCTCCCTCTTTGTCTGTCTGTCTGTCTGTCTGTCTCCCCCTCTGTCTGTCTGTCTGTCTGTGTGTGAGTGTGTGTCTATAGTAGGGAATTTAGACTGTAAGCTCCAATGGGGCTGGGACTGATGTGAGTGAGTTCTCTGTACAGCGCTGCGGAATTAGTGGCGCTATATAAATAAATGGTGATGATGATGATTTGAAATCAGTTAAAAAATTTCAAAACTGTTCGCTCTGTTGAGCATGATTTTTCCACTGGAATTTGGGCGCACGAGTTCTGCATGTAGGCGAATACCCTTCTCATTTTATTCCACCAGCTCTTCTCCCGTATTATACCCCATCCACGTCTGTTAAATGTGCAATTGATAGGTATAGTGCAGAATGACACGTTAGAACTGCACCTGTGCAATATGCAATATGACTTGTTCTGCCATGAAATTTGAAATTCCACTGCAACTTCGTAAACTATAGTTCTAGTATATCAAGGACAGCATTCAAAACGCTGCTTTCTGCAGAGATGTTATTGACAAATCCCTGTTATTTTCTACAATGGAAATTTTCTCCTAAATCATTCACCTAAAGTATTTTAGCTGCCATTAAACAATGTCTAGCAACTATAGTGTCACATTGTAACACTTTTTTTTCATTTTTTTTATTTCTTTTTTAGGATCGTAGGTCAGAATATTAGATATATGCAGATTTGACATGAATAATCTGCTTGTTTGCCCTACATATCCCATGTCATACAAGCATATAGTAAAATAATTCATATTACAGCACCTGATTAGCTTTAGAAGCTGCTATACAAGTGGGTACTCCCTTCCCTCCAAACCTCCCAGTCCTGATTTCACTTGTCACTTTCAGTCTTCCAGACAACTGCATAACTCTATACAGGTGACTTTAAGGTTTGGCCACTTACATTTTTTTCACAGTGACTGCAATGGTCTTCAAATGTGACAAATCTAAAGATCATCACAAAAGTTAATTGCTTAATGTTTTACATTTGACACGTAAATAGGATTTTAAGTGAGTAAAGATGGAGTAGGTTTGGTTGAGATGAATGTCAAGTTCAGACAACATGCCAAAAGAGCGCCACATCGTATAATGATTTATAGACCCTGTGCCGGTATCATTTAGGCATGCCTATAAGGTATCAGTATGCAGATATTCGTCACATGACTACATATATTCATTCATTTCAGTTTAATTACACTACACACAGTGTAGTATTATAGTTCTAAATTTGTTACAAGTGCCACTGATATTAAGCTTAACGTTTTTGCAATGCTAAATATATTGTTAGGTTACCAGCAGGAAACAAAATGGACTAAAAAGCCCTTTATTTACTAAGCAGCGTTAATTCTTCTACATAATTTTAATCCTTCATATACAGGTATCTAGTGGCTTTCATAAGTGATGTGACATAGTTCACTACATCTAAGTAACACTATGCTCAATCTGAAAGTCGAAAAGTCAGAAACCAATAGCTGACCAGATGGTCTAGACATCTACTTTGTATTTATAGACAGTGATTAATACCCTGTTGACACTGAAGCAGTATTTCCTTTATTGTTTACCATACAGAATCGTAATAATCTGAAATTAGAAGCAAACAAATGTTTGTCATGCTTTGTTCGGCCATATGCCTTTGTTTCAAGTAAGAGGAATAGAGGAATCTCCACAAACTCAACTCACGTCCTGTAAACAAGTAATCATTTCTCTTAATTGGCTCTTCTTTACTATTCCATGGGTGCCTTGCAATAAATTACTCCACTAAACTACAGAGCAGTGTTTTGCCATTTTATCCAGGGATAATTACTGAAATTGCCTTTCACAGACCCAATTACATAAATGCGTCTTCATCAGCTCTATGCCATTGCAATAATCACCAGATTACACATCTATGATCAGACCATCCCATCAAGAAAACAAGTTCACATGATTTATTGAAAATAAAATGAGAGTCTATTGCATCTGATTCATATTTTGCTTTCCTCTTCTTTCTTTATCAATGAAAGTGATAATATTAACATATTTCAACAGTTTGGTACAATGATGCAGATTGCAAAAGTCCATGGGAAGGGGCACATCTCTAACCATGAGAGCAAGAAAATAAAAGCACTAGACATATTGTGAATGCTTATGAGGTAATGCTATTGAATTGTACAAAATATATATATATATATATATATCTATATTGTTACAGAGTCAAGGATGAGGTGTATGAAAACAGATATATTTCACCTAGATTCCAAAAATATTGCTTTTAAAAACCCCAGGAGGATGTGTGTAGGCTTGTGGAAAAGGGTCCTTGGGTTTAAGGATGGAGGGAGAGGGTGGGCTCCATCCATTAAGCCTGTAACCAGGTCTTCCAGGTTACCTGTTAATCATGCTGTTAAAAGGCTGCTCCTCAGCTTAGTCACTCTCTCACTGCCTGGGGACTGAGGCTCAATAGTATCTGTGAGAAGAAAGCCTGATATTTGCCTGTGATTGATCGGAGCTGACACTGTCTATATTAGAGCTGGATGGTAAGGTGTTTATTTTGAAGTTTCATTTTTATTTTTCTTATTAATAAAACTGTCTGAGGTAGTTGTCCCGAAAACCCTGTATTGCTGCAGTTCACTACCATCTACCCAAGCAGATGGTACCTGTTCCCCTCACGCAATGATCACTATATATGTATAGATAGATAGATAGATAGAGATATATTATTATTATTGTAGATTTATAAGGTGCCACAGTGCACCACAGCTCCATATAGTAGGGAACACAGGACATACATAGCACATAAATAATAATAATAATAATAATTAATAATAATACAAACAAATGTCTGTTTATATGCTCTGTTTTGTCCCACGCTGTTTGTATCACCATCTTTCATAAAGTTTACCTGTGTTCTTATGTTTCAGGTACAAGCTGGCTATTCTTTGCATCTCGTATAATGTAATTACATATAATAGCATGTCATCAGTAAGATGAGTCATAATTTTAAAATGAGTCACACTTTTATTTTTTTTGGTGAAAACCAATTGCAAAATCCCTGTATGGGATGTCATTACAGAAGACAATTACATCTTTTAGCCATTCTCATTTCAACATAATTATAATGCGATAGGCTCAAAATTAAACTTTGCGACATACATTCAGGCCCACTCTATGCAGTAATCAGTAAAGTGACATTGAAATACATCTCCTTGATGCGTCTAGGAATTGTTCTAGCAAAACTATACATTCATTACTTTGAATTTTGTGCAAACTATATTTACTTAAATCTGGACCGGTAATGCTACCAGTTTAGACTACAGGTCTTGTATCACTTATATGGTGACCAGTTAACAAGACAGTTCTGTAAAACCCAAAACCCAACAGAATGGAAATAATTTCTACAGTTTGGTGACTATGTGTCTTCGCCTACACTGAAAAAACTAAAAGAAAAGATAGGGAGGAAGGGAATGCTAGAGGTTGTGGGCCTGATTCATAAAGGAAAGCAAAGTAAATGTAATTTGCATTTTTTATATTGGACAGAAATTGCACGCAAGTACGTCCGTATTCAGGTACAAGCGGATCTGAAGAAACATTTCTATTTGAAAACGGGTGTAAGTAAGCTCTGCCTTTACAGCACTTGCCATATGCTGATGGGCACAACACACTGCAGGATACGCACAATGCATATGTTTATACATACTTGCCAACTTTTCCTTGTTGGCTTCAGGGAGATCCTGGGGGAGGTGGGCGTGCGGGGGCGATTGTCACAATTTATTACAGCAGGGGGTGGGGTTAAGATGATATGATATTTGCGTCATAATGCCCGCCCCCGCCACTTATCTATTGTAAGGGGGAGGTGGTCTCCCAGAAATGCAGAAGTCTCCCGGACATTCCCGGATAGAAGGCAGCTATACGTTAAAGAAAAGCAGCTACTGAATCTCTAGAGACTGAAGTGTCTTTTACATTTTTGTCTCCTTTACTGAAGTCATGTTGTCTTACCTTTCAGTCTTTGATTAAATCTTGGTCTTTATGAAAATGGCCACCTCCATAGACATCAATACATGGACATAGGACACAGTTTCTGAACTGTGTCATCCTGCCACAGATCGCGAAGCCAACCACGTCTTGTACTGGCTTAGCATCAGGGAGAATGCCAGACTCTTCAGGGAGTGAGGGAGATCACCCCTATTTCAGGGAGTCTCCTTGACATTCAGGGAGAGTTGGTAAGTCTGTGTTTATATAAAGTCCCATCATAACGCATTTTTACAGTTGCTCTTAATTTCAAGCACATGTTCTACCCTGCAGCTGGTGCAAGTGATACGGCTAAAAATCATGTACCTGAGACATAACCAGAGCTTGAATTGGACGGATGTGCATATGCTCCTCCTTGGCATGTCCTTACTGTATATTAGCTACATGCATACGTCCCAACCCCCCCCCCCCACCCCGTTCAACCCTTGAAATCGGAGGCCATCGAAAGAGACCTTTGCATTCAAAGATGAATTTTGCGTACTTGCGTTCATTGGCGTATAGTCCTTTTCTGGGCATGCTCAGAGCAATTTTATAGGAATTACGTTCTTTAAAGAATCAGGCCCAGTGTGCGCGAGGGAATGGTTATTTTTTAAATATAATTTAATATATTTTAGACGTGGTGTTCTAAATCACAGGAGATGCCCTATTTGTTTATAAATTTAAAAATTTTATTCTCATGTATTGTCAAAAGTACAATTTTGCAAAAGTTTTACATATTCCAATAAACCTGGTTTTATAATGCAGGTACAAAAATGTAAGGTTTAACTTCACTAATGTTCATGTTCACCACCAAGGGCAATTGTGTCCAAAATTCTTTACAGAATATACTTATAGCATGATAAGATTGCCAGTACAACACTTTCATAGTTAATAAAAGAAAGGTATATAGAACCATTTCTTGCTCTGAAAACTACAAAAATATCTTCTAGCTTTGAATGACAATGTTTAAATATTGTTTCTGCCACCTGTATGTATGTAGTGTTACTTTAGGTCATGAAGTTTAATGAATGAAAAAGTGTCCTTGTTAGTATCCCATCACTTGGCACCTGTCCATTATGTAGCATTTGGTTCATCATTAGTTTGAGTGGAATTAGACTGTTTTGCAATTCTGATGCCTCCATTAGAAAATTGTTATGTCCAATGATAAACTTTTAGGGGACACAGCTCAGTATATCTTCCAATATGCACAGTATGACTTTGGTCAAGAAAAGTCATGTAAGCTCATTAAGGTTTCGAGAACACTTTCTTTTCATTACTTTGTCTGATATTCATTGGAGACTACTGAAATGGGTTAAATTTTTGTGAGTTTTATTTTTTCCAACTGTGATTTTTAAGAAAATATAAATTTGTTTTTATGGAGGGATTACACTGTTGCTGCCATGTATAACAAAGCTTATAGGTTACTCAGGGAATGTATCTATGTAGTATAGATGATAGGCTGAACCTTATGTGAATTGTTGTTCAAAGTTTTCCATCTCCGACATATATTACTAACAAGCATTAGAACGTTTGGTGCGTATACCGCATGTACAATAACATTGCAAATCTTCCTATCTGTATTATTTTGCATTACCGTCCAAAGTTACTCAAACAAAGCTGTTTTTTCTTAATTTTTTCCAAAATTTAGTGTAAGGATGTGTTTTTCTTCATTGGTTTTCATTTGCTTTTAATTAGCCATTATTTTCTTTTTTCATCAGGGTTATTAAAGTGTCTGCAAATGCTATTTTTTATAGATTCCACTCTATTAAGAGATCTATACAACCAAGTACATTTTAATATTAAGTCCTTCCAGGCTTCTTATATTGTGAGAGCACAGATTGGTCATAGTAGAGAGAGGATTCAGTACCTCCTAGACTGTTGAGGACTCAGGTACTGGACCCCAATTATTATACTTGGAAGGGTAATTTAATATGTGACAGCTGCAATAGCATTGTACCTTTTCATGCTATGCTTATATAAGAATAACATTATTATTAATAATAGTTTCCCCTTATTATATACCAAATATATATTACACAATGATGCACATTAGGTCAATAAAGATTATTTGCCCTATTTACTAGAGCTTATAAATTACAAAATCTACAAGAAATGCAAGAAGTCAAAAGCATATATTAGGAGAAGGATCATTTTTTAGGCACTTAACAAGTGAATGCATTCTAAAACAATATCAAATACTACAGTTAATTGCAAATGGCAGGTTTCATGTTAACAAAACATTTTATCTGAACACTTAAACCAATACATGAGTTTTTGCAGAAACCATTGCTATTGAAATGTTCAGTCCCTTTCATCATCATCATCATCATCACCATTTATTTATATAGCGTCACTAATTCCACAGCGCTGTACAGAGAACTCATTCACAACAGTCCCTGCCCCATTGGGGCTTACAGTCTAAATTCCCTAACATACACACACAGACAGACAGAGATCGACTATGGTCAATTTTGATAGCAGCCAATTAACCTACTAGTATGTTTTTTTGGAGTGTGGGAGGAAACCGGAGCACCCGGAGGAAACCCACGCAAACACAGGAAGAACATACAAACTCCACACAGATAAGCTCATGGTCGGGAATTGAACTCATGACCCCAGTGCTGTGAGGCAGAAGTGCTAACCACTTAGCCACCGTGCTGCCATTTCCATCCCTTTATATTGCAGTTGTACAATATCGATAAATGTTAATTATTCGGGTGTCTTACAGTAAACCTCCAGCGCCATTTCTTCTGCTTGTATTCAGCCAAGTAAGAAACCAGAGACTTTACATTCGTTCCTCTGATTTAAAGCAGTGGTTCAAGTGGATGAAGTGGCACTGTTGAGTTTAATTAACTAGTACCCAGTTCCCTAATGTTTTACTCACAGGCTAGACTGTTAAGAAGCAGATCTAGGAAATAAGGTAAAAAAATAAATGTTGTGTCTCCCCTCACCTGATCCCAAAGAATAGAGTAACACATAGATAATTATAGTACTTTTTTAAACTCTCCCACCTCAGCACTCGTTTGGTAACATCCCCACACCTAATGCCTCCATATCTAACCTCCCCCACATCAGTTCTTGATTTTGAACAACTCCTTGATGCACAGAAGCAGTGTCAGCAGATCCACTTCCTTCTTCCGGTGCACTTGTCCTGCTAGTCCGCTCCCACTCAGTAGCCCTGGCACGCCCCCATGGGTGGAGTCAGACCAAACCTTCTGTGCAGAAAAGAGGGAGGCAGGACAAAGAGCTGTTTCCCTGCTGACTAAAGTCTGCATTAAAATATCTCTGCACTTGCCCCATGTCTAACACAAACAAACCAGTTAGTTATACAGGGTAGACAGGAGCTTACTAGCATGCAGGCTGCTCTTAATTTTTTTAATACAAAATAATTTTGGCAAGCAAACCCTTGCGACCACTGTTACTGACTGGTGATTCATACACAAACAAGTGTCATGCAAATAGCCTGGAAATGGTGTCACATGACACCAGCTATCCACTAGTATTTCTCTTTTGTTCAAGTTGTCATTGATTTCAATTCTCTATCAGTTTGCTTTCCTACATTTTCTCTACAATTGCTGCATTGCACGATTAGGTAGAGTCAGTACATTTATGATAATTATCTACTGCTTGCATTTATGTTAAAAGATGTATTCCTACCTTTTTCATTCATTGTACAATTAAATTATAATAATGGGTAAGGGCTGATATGGTTACAGTTAATGAAGCAATTTATTTTTGGGCACGGCGTACCGGTTGTGTGGAGCACTGCTTCCTTTAACTCGATTATGTTTCAAAACAACAAGTCTTCATTTTGTCTCTTATTGATGCTTACAGTTGTCTAACATGTTCAGGTTATGAATATTCATTGATTGACTGTATATGTATTGGGTTTATTGTAATTTAGCATTTTAACATAGTACAAGAGAGTAAATCTCAACAATTTAATACTAAAATCTATATCATGTGTACATTCATCATCATAATTACGTAGAGGATATTAAGCCTAGAGTGAATTTTGCATTTAAAAGTAATTCATAAAATATAAAAATGTCATACTTTTATATTTTCTGGAAATAAGTTTTCTGTATAAGTAACATTTGTGTGGTTAGTATAAAACTAAGTATTTATACTGCTAGATTGGTTAATAGCTGTATTTAGAAACGTGTTCTTCGTTAACATGGGTTCAAAATGTTAATTGAAATGAACAACAGTAAAATTAATTAGGGAACATATATCTAACCTTATATACTGTATTAATTTACCTGGACAAGTGAATGAACTGACATACTAAAGCCGTAGTGCAAGCATCCCGCAAGTAAAGCTGTGACATCATTAAAGTTGGGGCAGCATGGTGACTAAGTGGTTAGCACTTCTGCCTTACAGCACTGGGGTCATGAGTTCGATTCCCGACCATGGCCTTATCTGTGAGGGGTTTGTATGTTCTCCCCGTGTTTGCGTGGGTTTCCTCCGGGTGCTCTGGTTTTCTCCCACACTCCAAAAAAAAAACCATACTGGTAGGTTAATTGGCTGCTAACAAAATTGACCCTAGTCTGTGCGTCTGTGTGTGTGTGTGTGTGTGTGTGTGTGTGTGTGTGTGTGTGTGTGTGTTAGGGAATTTAGACTGTAAGCCCCAATGGGGCAGGGACTAATGTGAGTGAGTTCTCTGTACAGCGCTGTGGAATTAGTGGTGCTATATAAATAAATGATGATGATGATGAAAGTCTGCATATGGTCATGTATACATGTATGGAACGCTGTTTGTATGTGCTATTGTAAGATACAGAAATAATAGATTTTGGCAGGATGTTGGGAGGAAGTAGACTGTTCATGTCTCATCTATCCTGACAATGGAAATGCGGAATGATGGGCATTCGTTTGTCCTAAACTGTAAAATCAAATTTTGCAGAACATATCATTTTTACATTTTATTAAAAGAACAGGGTGGGGGGTATGGGTATATTATGCACCTATAGGAGTGTTTCAGGTGGTGCTGAAAAATATCAAAGTCATGTAGAAATATTAGAAACTTGCATCCCCTTGGAGGTGGAGGAAAGCATTACTCTTCATGAATTATTTAAAAATCCCCTTACAAGCACTCTACACGG
Source organism: Mixophyes fleayi (assembly GCF_038048845.1). Taxonomy (NCBI): domain Eukaryota; kingdom Metazoa; phylum Chordata; class Amphibia; order Anura; family Limnodynastidae; genus Mixophyes; species Mixophyes fleayi. The sequence continues at coordinate 238,019,625 of NC_134406.1, forward strand.
AATGTATATATGCACATAAATCAATGTGTTAAAAAAAAAAGTAATTTGTTATATAAGCAGTGGGGTGTCCAACAAGCAGGGAGATAAACAGAAACATTGTAATTAATGATGGAGGTGGGAAAGTAATAGGGAATGACATCCCACCTTCCAAACTGCAATGATGGCTCACATAAGAAGAGCCAATGGGCCATGACTATGCTAAATGTTTTTGTGTAAGTACGTGTAAGTGCGTATATATGGCGGCACCACACTGTGTAAATCTTGCTCACAGTAAAAGATACATAAAAAAAATATTTTATGGCATAAAGGAATATAAATATTTGCTTTGGTGATGTCAGATAAACAGACTCATTTAATGTGTAGAGCCCAAGTGCTGTACAGTGTAACAATGCATGTATCAGCTATGATGACTTACATCTGGCACGTTGTGAATATGTAAATCAAATATGGTGCGTCTGCTAATGTTCAAAAGGAGAGGGATAGGAGAGCATTGTAGGTGTTCTTTTTCTTTTCAGAACTAACACCAAGAGATTACTTAGAGATAAGTTTAATTTATTAACATCCTATTTTGCATGACTGCAACCAGCTTTGTTGCTTTGCCCGACAAGGTAAACGCTGCTAACCCAACTAATACATTTTACTAAAAAAACTGTACAATTTTACAGACAAATCATATTTTTAACTGATGTGTTAAAATATCTGAAAAAAAATGCTAATACAGAGGAAATTATAAGAACATTCCGAGTATAATATACAGTCATCGGAACATTAATCCTTACCTTTCCCATTATCACTTACAGTTTGCTTCTCAGATACAGCTTGCCATTCTTACCTTTGCTGGTGACGGCAGAGCATAATTTATTGGTTGACTAACAGTGCAGCAGTTGAAGCCAATGAGCAGAGCATTGTTCAGTATAGTAGCTGGAGGCAGAGTAAGGAACCTATTTAATAATTATTGGATTTTTGCCCTGTTAATTATCATCTGTTATTGCACCAAAGACAGATGACATTTAGTAGTAATTTTATACACAAGTAATGTCGGTGTGGGGGATTCACCTGGATGCCCAACGCCTACTGAGTCCCTTCACTGTCGCCTTGGCTCGTAACAATTTTCTGATGGTTCCCTGATGGGGGAGATGGGGCTCACCGTGTCACCATGCAATGCCATCACACAATGTCGCAGTGACATCACATGCATTGGTGCACTGGCGGCTATTTTTATTTTACGCCCGGCACCATTTTCTCAAGTGAGAACGCAGGATGGCATGGGATGGCCAGCGAGAAGAGAAAAAGATGCCGGGGAGACAGCAGAGAGTAGAAGCAGAGAGCCCTTGTAAGCACTGGGAGCAACTCTGCCAAAAAGACACAGAGGAGACAGCTGGCAAGCCGGAACCAGTGAGCCCTTGTCAGGGCTAAGAGCGCCACTCCTTCAGTAAAAGGAGAAGAAGAGGAAGCCAGAGACAAGAAGAGATGAACCTCTGCAGCAGTCATTGAGGATGGCAGCAGAAGGAGAGAGGGGAAACAGCTGGGGAAACCCAGAACCAGGTAATGTCCTTGTGGGCACCACCCATCCTGGGCACACACCCCCACTTCTTTTTTTTTTGTTACCTTTCTTCGTGCACAGCGGGCACAAGGCCCGAGCAATATTCTGGGTATGAGGCCTGAGCCACAGGTAGGTCTGGCCAGTAGGATGGAAGTTTCCCCGGGTGCAAGGCACATTATTTGGCAGGATGCAAGGCCCTTAGATGAGCAGGGCACCAGGCCCTTGAATGAGCAGGGCACCAGGCCCATGTGGTGTCTACACACACCAGATCCTTGAAGTGTATCAGGGCATCCTTATAGGCTATAGGCCTGAGGCCCCCAAGTTAGAGTTGGGTTCATCAACCTGAGGCACCAGACAGGCTTAATAGCCTGAGGCACCAGAGAGGCATAGGCCTGAGGCACCAGGCAAGCATTAGGCCAGGGGCCTTAGATCCGCTCAGCAGAGATTGTAGCAGCAACGTTAGCAATGTCCTAGTGACAGAAAAAAGGGCAGTGGTGATCTAAAGGGTCTCCTCTGTTCAGAGGCTCGGTCTGTCCCTGGAGTGTAGCGAGTACCATTTGAGAGGTGGTTGCTCGAGGAGTGTGGCTAGGAAGTATGCTGTAGTGTAATTGTATATTAATTGTAAGTATTTTCCCTTGCAGGATACCGTAATCAGGCCCTCATTGAGGAAGCTGGCAGCACTTAATGACGTCACTGTCAAACGCGACAATATTATTGCTGCTGTTAAGAGGATAATGGAAGCATGCAGCGATGTACAATGTAGAGCTTCTGTAAAATACATTGTACATATCCACATGCTTCCATTATTCCCTTAACAGCAGCAATAATACTGTCGCGTTTGACAGTGACGTCATTAAGTGCTGCCAGCTTCTTCTTTCATCTGAATCATTTGAAGTCACATTTCCCAGCAGTCATGATTGTAAGTACATCGGGAAGCAAAGGATCGCCCTCAAGATGTTGAGGTAAGTGTTGTCGGGCTAGTCAGCATCGATATACAGTGCCCAACCCCTTATGTAAATATTCACTATTATCAAAAAACTATCAAGCATTTTACTAATCATACACTTAAATCAAGCATTTCATTAACATAATCATAGTACTAGCCCATAATTACTTTTACACATATTTTACCTTACATTGCATTGTCAGATGCACATAAAACTTAAATTTGAAATGTTTATCCATCTTAACAAATGCACATTTTTATACACATTTGAAAGGGCTCTAAGATATAAACATGACCATGTCTTATTTAGGTCACGGATCCAAACTTAAGATAATCTTTCACATCCAGCAATGATGTCAAGGCTTGTTGGAGCCTTTGTGCCACCTCTGGGTGCTAAGGCAATATTCTCATGTGACAAGTGTCTAGGAACAGTGTGAGATTATGCTAGAACATTTGTATGAGGGTTATGAGATTCCAGCACATTAAAGCTCCAGTGATCATCAAATGTTTTTCCTCCACAAAGTCGACTTCCTCAGGATATATGTTCATAAAGTCAAAACTTCCTGCTTTAAATTACTGGACTCAATGTAGTCCTTGCTAGTTTTAATTAACCAATGATGTCCCACAAAAGTGATAAACCACAAAGTGTCACAACTGTGTTTAGCTGTGTGTATAGGTTCATGCTACTTGCATAACTCATTATTAATCCAATGGCAGCATTCCCCCTCAGCTACTGACACCAACATGCCTCTCAGACAAATAAAGAGCTGGAAGTTGCTCAATCCATTTATAGGCTATAGCAGGTGCTTGAAAGGGTGGAGTTATCCTGAAAGGAACAAGCACACAAAGAGATCCCCCAGCACACTGCTATAGCCAGCAACAGATCTGCCATTTCTACTGTAGATAAAAATGCAAAAGTCTTAGTTGCACACATTCGCAAATGCATGCCAAAGCCACCCGCCACACCACGGGTGACTTTCGCATGCAGATCTATAGCACCTGCTATAGCCTATAAATTGATTGAGCAACTTCCAGTTCTTTACTTGTCTGAGAGGCATGTTGGTGTCAGTAGCTGAGGGGGAGTACTGACATTGGATTGCTATTTGGAGGCTTCTGGGGTACCTCTTTGGTAAGTTAGCTCTCAATTTAAAACCACATATGTATGGCCCAAATATATATATTGTTTGGGGTTGGGACCACCCTATTGGCAGGGGCGCCATGGTGTGGCGGGTGGCTTTGGCATGCATTCGCGGATGTGTGCAACTAAGACTTTTGCATTTTTATCTACAGTAGAAATGGCAGATCTGTTGCTGGCTATAGCAGTGTGCTGGGGGATCTCTTTGTGTGTTTGTTCCTTTCAGGATAACCCCACCCTTTCAAGCACCTGCTATAGCCTATAAATTGATTGAGCAACTTCCAGTTCTTTATAACTCATTATTATTAATGATATGTACCTTTTTACTTTGCAGTAAAATGCTGTTGGCGCAGACCTGGAAATATTGTGAGTAGATAAAGACGGGTCAGGAAGTCTATGTGCCATGTCCCTCTCTTCAATTAAAGTATTGTGCTCCCCAAGGACAGAGGCACCAGTTCAGAACTGAAGACAGTCAAACTGTGCATCATCATTTCCATTCATTACATTTTGTTATGTGTGTCTGTGTATAAGTGCGAGCGAAAGTGAAAATCCCTTTGTGACTCTGCTAGAAGCCATAAAAAGTACCTTACACTCAGTAAGACAATGGTGTATGGAGACAGCTGTGTTTCAGAAAATAACATAATATATGATATTATATCCAAATTAATTTAGAAGAAGTCATTAATCAAACCATACATTTCTGTATAAAACAAAACATCCATTTAGCTTCTAATCACAATACATTCTTACCAGCATTGTCTCCTCTAAGTGATTTATGTACCCTAAATGATATATACTGCTTACATTCCAGAATACCTTTCACCATCATAGAACAGATGGGAAGAGATCAGCACTTTGTAAGACTCCAGACAGTCAAAACATATTGTAAAGACGATTGTGGTCAAATAATTAAAGAGATACATGCAGGAACAGTTATTTATCCTAGCAATAACCTGGAAAAAATATTTAAAATAAACTATTTTCATGATACTAATTATAACGTCTATCAAATATAGAGGCTGAATTACAAGTGGGTATATCACAAAGGTATCTTGCATTCTTTTTCTTAGTAGACGCTATTGGCCTAATTCATTAAGCCACGCAAAACAAACATGAATTTTAAACGCACGTAAATCAGGCATCACACGTCCATACGCTCTGCTCTAACAGACAATACACTGCAGAATACGTCCAATACATATGTGAAATGTAAGGTCCCAAAAGAACGCCTGATAATTATATAGTCATTAATGACAAAACTTTTGTTTTTTAAAGTGTTTTTTTCCACTCTTTCCCCAATAAATTACATTGAATAGAATGTTATTAATGTCTACTTTACATAAAATACATTTTGATTGCAAACACATATTCTAGCATGCATACGTGACCGTCTTCACAAGTTATCCGTAACTACTGGTGCAAGAGGTACGACAGAAAAAATGTACGTTTAAGATGCCCAAAGCTTGAGTCGGACGCTGCTGCGTGCGCTTGAGCTTGGCGCGCCCTTACTGCACGTTGACTACGCGCATACGCCCATTACACAACCTGTTCAGCCAATTAAATCAAACGCTGTAGTTTGGGTCCTTTGCGCTCGAAAATTAGTTGGCTGATGCTGTGCTCAATGGTATATAGTCTGATTCTGGGCATGCGCAGAATGATTTTACATAAAGTACAGCACGTATTGGCATGTACGTTCATTAATGGATTAGGCCCCATGTTTTTCCCACATATGTTTTATCACATACACAAGTCAAAATAGATCAACATTGTGAGAGTTGCGATTTGAATGGTGTTTCATCTTTTATCTACAGCCATCACGACCCTTAAACCATTTGCCTCATTTCACATACAAGTCTTTATCCATATGTCTTAAATGTTGTCTCCTTAATTTTCACAGTAACTTGAGGGCAAATCAATTAAACGTTTTGTCCTTGTACACATAACCTTAAGCTTATAACAAGTACATTTCCCAATTTTCCAATTGTTTTATCTTCTTTCAACAGAAACTGATATTTATTTAAATAATAATACTGAATCTACATAAAATTGATACCCTGTCTTTCCCCTTCCTTCAGGATGTAAGCTCTGACAACCAGGGCCCTCTATCCTTGTGTTCTCCTTCTACTATTCCATCACCTTCTGTAGCTCTTGGCCTGCTTCCCAATCTCTGATTTCTTAAGCTCAAGCCTACTTTGTGGTAGTCATTACCATCACTCTCACTTGGTATCCCTTAAACAATTTGATCTGCATTACCATGTAATCTGTATGTTATTGGTTAATTCAGTATATCTGGTCTATGCATTTTGTTTTTCATGTATCATGTAATGTATTATGTAATGTCATGTACAGCGCTCTAGACTTTTTGTGGCGCCTTATAAATAAAAGATAATAATAATAATAATAATAATAATATGTTTTTTCTTTATTATTTTGTGACTTTTCATACAGGAATTGGTTTCTATCAGGTAAATTAACTTTATTTATGCTTGGTAAACACCTTGTGAGTATCTTCTTTCCAAGGACCTCTGTTATAATACTTTAGGCTTTTTTATAAAACGCAATATCTGTAAGATTTCTCCTTGCTCTCAAATATTGGCTGTAAAGAATCATTTTTCTAAACATTCCAGATGGAAACTTTTACCCTGTAAAATATTATTAGCTGATGTAAGCTTTTTGAACAAATATTTCAGAGGCCTTCTTCACTGATTTTAATAGTTCGATCCAGAGATTCCAATTGTCTTTAATAAAATATCAGTGTCAGATTCATATCATTGTCACTAAGAAGCTCAATTAACAAATTATTTATGTATCCGTGCTACATATCATTGTGATACATATTGAGAGAATTAGCACGCCTGAGTTTGCCCCATATTTAATATTAATCTGTCTTAACTGATTTGTAGTGTCCTGTATAAAAGTTGACAACTATTTCACAAACTTCTGTGATATAATTGTATATAATTTCCTTCAGGGAACCACTATGCAATATGATTTATCGGCCTGCTGGAATCCTGATGGATTTGTGCACTTTTGGAATGGCATAAATTGTGGAAATAACTGGATCAAAATCCTTCAAATAATCACCTTCTTTTTGTTTATTGATAATTTGTTTACGACCTGACTCATCAGTGATTTGGAATAATTTGCTCTGAAATATAACATTTTAAAAGGTACCACTCTCTTTTAAGCAATGTGTTGTAGCACATGTACTCATATTGTCAGGACTCCATCAATATGTATATCCAAGATTAGACCCCAGTGGCTGGTAACATAAGATACCCAATAGCAAGTCTCTGTAGATGCAGCAATATAGTCAATGATACATATAGCAAGCAAAAGAAACTGCAGACCTGGTCTGGGGTTTAAAATTAATCAATACTCAGCAATCTTGTTATATACTCTGTGACATTAATCTTCTAAAAGCTGGAGTGTTCAGAGAGCGGAACAGCAATGTTCAAGTACAGGTCCCAGAGGGTTCTGGGAGAAGCTCAACTAAGGCCCAGCATACAGACTAAGTAGCAATCCAGTTTCCCAACAAAACAGCATCAGTAATGTCCATGTAGACATGCATGGACACACAATATGCATATTATGATTTATTAAAACTGAAGCAGCAATGATTACCTTGGTACAGAATTACTGACTGGCAAACTCGAGAAGTACAGTGCTGGAGCAATCTGCAGAGCAATAGTGAACAACTGGTGAAATGTAACTTAAACCTGTTCCTGTATTAAGCAGAGTCAAGATTAACAGACATATCATAAGACTCATGAAATCAAGAGTAGCATTGATCATTCCAGACACAGGTTTTCTGATGCTGGATATTTTGCAATGTATAGTGCAAGCATATCAGCAGTGTGGACGGTGAGCAGACAATACAAAGTAAATGAAAACTGCTTCAGCATTAAACAAAATTAGTTTTCAGCGGTTACATTCTTATCAGGAATAATACCAACAAGTTCCACAACACTTTCGAAGTTGAATAAGTGGTGGTCTGAAAGCAGGCGAGTTAGTATGGCAGGCCACAAACAAATGATAGTCAAATTAAAGAAAGATCAGATATACATAAGGATGATTGCTAAGGGCAGAGTAGTATGTGATCCTCAACTGCTAGAACCGTTTACCTTTAGCAGTCCCCTTTCCGAGTAACCAGTACTGAGGAGGTAGCAGTTGTTGATCTAGCACTTGCCCAGTGGAGACGACAGAACACAGTAAGAGGTAATGAGCAATCAGGATATATTAGCAGAACTGTGAGCCAGACAGGCAAGGTATAATGTGGAGTAGTCTGGCACTTGTCTAGTGGAGTAGACAGCACACGGCAGCAGGTAGTGAGCAAGCAGACTGTAAATAGCAGAACTCTGAGCCAGACAGGCAAGGGTTAATGCAGTGTACTCTGGCACTGTCTGATGGAGTGGACAGCTTACTATAACAGGTAGTGAGCAACCAAAATGTATTTGACAGAACTCTGAGTTAGACAGGCAGGGATCTGGATTAGAGAAGACAGCAAAATCCTTTAAACAAGCCAGGGGTCAGGTCAGGTCAGGTAAAGATATGAGAGCAAATCTGTTTAACAAAGCTAAGAGTCAGGAGTGGAGAACACAGCAATTCCTATAAACAATCTGGGTCGAACACTGATAGCTGTCACTCACCGGAGTGTGAGTGCCTCCACTCTGGTACGTGGTTCTCCATCTTTCCCGCTCACACCTGTGTGGAACCGCGGCCGTCCACCATCCTGTCGCACTGGGCATGCGCAGGTCCCTTTAACAACTACACCTGACCACTAATGTGATTGATGGATCAATCACCCCTCCCTACTTAAGGCACCTGCAGCCTTAGGTAGTGGCCTGATCTTGAAGTCTCACTCCCAGTGAACTTCTATAGGTGTGTGCAGTTTCCAAACTGCTTCCAGCTCTACTCCTGTGTGCAGTTTCCAAACTGCTTCCAGCTCTACTCCTGTGTGCAGTTTCCAAACTGCTTCCAGCGCTACTCCTGTGTGCAGTTTCCAAACTGCTTCCAGCTCTACTCGTGTGTACAGTTTCCAAACTGCTTCCAGCTCTACTCGTGTGTACAGTTTCCAAACTGCTTCCAGCTCTACTCGTGCTTCAGCTTCCACGCTGCTCCCTGCTCAACTCAGCGGCGGTTCCCATACCGCTACAATGCTTCACTTCTCAGCTTATTCCGGATCTACACAACTGGGTATGCTCTACTGACGATTGACTATTGCCTATTGCTCGCATACCAGTTGTATCCATTGTTGTTTGCTGCACAGGGTACAAGTACCCATATAGACTGTGTTACTGCATTGCTTCATTTAGGACAAGCTTTCACTCAAGCTACGATATCTTCTCACGCTACTACTTAGCGTTATTGTGCATATCTGCTGTGACCAGCTTCTCCTCTCTGCAAGGCATCTACTCCATACAGACTATTCATTGTGCCTTCCATCTCTGCCTCACAAGACATTGCTCTACTTGCGCTGTTTCCATACAGCCACAGTTTGCCTTTCAACTTCACTCTCCTGCACCTGGACAAGTCCTCATTCCTTCTCACAGCAGTGGTACAACTTGCTGCACGCAGACCACTGACTTCCCTGCTACCTACCCGCACCTGGACAAGTCCTCCTATCACAACGGTGGTACAACTTGCTATACGCAGACCACTGACTCTCCTATTACCTACCTACACCTGGACCAGACTCCTCACCATAGCGGTGGTACAACTTGCTCAACGCAGACCACCGACTACCCTGCTACCTACCTGCACCAGTACTATTCTTCCCATCACTACAGTGGTACAACTTGCTGTACGCAGACCACTGACTCCTCCTCTACCTACCATCACCTATCCACGTCCACTCCTCGTGTCTACATTATCTTCAGCCTCCAGTTTACTGCTCCAAGTCGCTGACTTTCCTCTAACCATAGCTGCAAGTCGCTGACTTCCTCAGACTATCTCTACTCTCCTGCTGTTGTGTCGCTCCAATCATTCACCTGCCTGCTTTGAGGTGCGTGCCATAACCCCGCCTCTCTAGCAGAGTCCCATCTGGTGAAACTCGGGTAAGCAACTCCTAGTGCCCGTGACAATAGCAGAACAGGTCAGTATATAAAGCACATTAGGTCAAGCAGGAACTATCTCCAGCATTGGTATGCTGCAAGGAAGAGGTTTATAAAGGCAGAAGCACCAATCAGAACTGCAGGTTTATTAGCTCCATGAGTGTGGTAGGTGATTGCACACCTGAGGCTGCCAGACTGAGAGCTGAATGAAGCTTGTAACTATTTGCCTATCAACCAGCTGAATCAGTGAACTGCAGGAATGATCCTACACTTAGTAGTAGCAGTAATTGCACAGATGATAGATCAAACAAACAGGAGAGCTCTTATTTATTAACAGATGATAACAGGTATACTGGGCACGAATCAGATAGACTCAACATTCTGGCAAGTTTGCATTGCACTAACCAGATCTTATAGCTGCAGGTGCAGCTACATGACGTCACATCTCATCAAGAAAACTTCCATATGATACTATGCACATAACACTCAGTACATAGTATTATATTCATCTGTGCTTTCTTTGTCCAACTTCAGCTGTCAATTTATGAAATGTCTGTGAATGATAACATTTTGTAATCTACTTGTATAGTGCCATCTGTATGACATATGTAACTCCATGCGCAGTCACAGCTGACACGGTTTCTGACACATACATTACATTCCCTAGAATTCTTATTAATATTGTTACTAACATGTATTTCTATTGCATCAACATACTCTGCAGTGCTTTACAATTGGTAATAAACACAAAGCTAAGAGTCAGTAGTAAAATAAGACTGGATAGTAATAAGCAAACAAAGAGGCAAAAGGGCCATTCTTGCAACCCTTAACTCTAGGGGGAGATTTCAATTGGGCACCTTACTGTAAAAAGTAACGCGCCCTTCGCACTATTAACACTGAAAGCTCACCTCCTCCGCAAAGCATTTACTTAACCACCTCACCTCCTCCACTAGCTCTCCCTTCTCTCCCCCTTGCCTCGTCTGGCTCCCCTTGTGCCTCTTCTGTCTACCCTCCCTTAGGATGTAAGCTCACATGAGCAGGGCCCTCTTCCCCCCAGTCTCCTCACCTGTTCTTCTGCTCCATGCTTATTGCATTAGTCTGCCTGGAGTTTCTGAAGTATTGGTATTTTTGTTTATTGTTCTGTACTGTTTCCCCCTGTATAGTCTACCGTTTGTACTGTCTACATCGCTGCGGAAATCTTGTGGCGCCTAACAAATAAATGATAATAATAATAATAATATTACTGATATTACAGTAATAGTGCACATAATTACCGATAATAAGGTAATTTCCACACCGGCTTTTTGAAGTCTGTGTTACAATTACCATATTAACGGTAATAGGTTTACAGCGGCGGCATTCTGGGGGGAATTGAATTCCCCCCCTAGGAAGTAGGAGTTTGATACATGAGGTTAAGGGCCACACGTTTCACATTGAACTAGCCAGTTTGCAATGGGAAAAAGTGCTTAGTAGGACTATATGATCCAGTCACACAGTAATGTTGCTTGAGGGGTCAGAAGATCATTTAAGCCTATAAAGAGAATAAATGTAAGTTATGAACGAACTGTGTTAAGCTAGTGTTTTAGATATTTAGTAAGGTTGCCTAAAAATTTACTTTTTCAGGGAATAATCGATGATTTGGAGGCTTGTGGAAAGTCTTATTTTGCAAAAATTCCAAATAAAAAAGTCCTATAACCAAGAATGGAAGCAAATATCAAAACAAGTGAGGATGAGGTCTTGGGCAGAGCAGAGATGTTTTGCGCCAAAAGTAAATGTATGTTGGTGCTAGTTTTATTAATGACTTTTATGTTAGTACACATATTTATATTAGATTTGACAGGCTATGCCACAGTAAAGGGAAGCTTTTGCTAGGAAAATTAGACTAGATGCTGGATTCACAGTAGATTGTAGAGGTGAAAGTCTGGTTAGAGGAAGACCAGTAAGAAGTGAATTGCAATTGTAGTATGCATGAATTAGAGATTTTTGTCAACTTATATCATCATCGTTTATTTATAGAGCGCCACAGATTCCATAGTGCTGGACAGCCATCTTACAGATATGACATCTATGAATATAATAAACATAATAACAGGTACATGGATACAATTAAAAATAACACATGCATGGACAGTCATGAGCTAGTAATACAGTTATTAATTTCATGTGTGTGAGTGAACAAACAAGCAGATGATAATTCAACTCGAGAAATGACGTCAGGGTTGCACGAAGTGGGCAGATGTGAGACAAAGGGTAGGAAGGTCCTTATATATTGTATATATACTTGTTCTGTTTTTTATGTATGATTGTTTTATGTATTATTAAATATAAGGACTTTCCCGTGCTGCAATGGAGCCTTACAAATAAACAATGATTATGTTCCTTAGATGTATGTAACAGGATTTTGATACATCATCAACATCATCATTTATTTATATAGCGCCAACATATTCCGTAGCGCTTTACAATTGGGGACAAACATAGTAAACTAATAAACAAACTGCGTAAAACAGACAAAGAGGTGAGAAGGCCCTGCTCGCAAGCTTACAATCTATAGGACAATGGGAGTTTGACACATGAGGCTAAGGCTAAATCTACATTTTGCATTTCGGCCCAGCCAGGCTGTAAAGGTAAAAGTGACTCATAAGCTAAATGATCCTGTCACACAACAATGTTGGTCAGGGGGTAGTTGTCTTGTGTGAAATTGTGTAACGGGTGGTAATAGGGTAATATAGTGAGGTTAGAGTGTGGTTAAGGAATATTATAAGCTTGTCTGAAGAGGTAGGTTTTCAGAGAACGCTTGAAAGTTTGTAGACCAGAGGAGAGTCTAACTGTGCGAGGGAAAGAATTCCATAAAGTGGGTGCAGCCCGACAAAAGTCCTGTAACCGGGAATGGGAGGATGTAATGAGGGTGGATGAGAGACGCAGATCTAGTGCAGAACGGAGTTGCCGAGTGGGTAGATATTTTGAGACAAGAAAGGAGATGTATCTTGGTGCAGCTTTGTTGATGGCCTTGTAGGTTAGTAGGAGTATTTTATATTGGATTCGGTAGAAAACAGGCAACCAGTGTAGAGACATACAGAGTGATTCAGCAGAGGAATAAGGATTTGCAAGGAAAATCATTCTTGCCGCAGCGTGCAAAATAGATTGTAGGGGTTTGAGTCTGTTGTGGGGAAGACCAGTAAGGATGGAATTGCAATAGAGATTAGTTGTAGTGAATACAGTAAAGTTCTGATTCTAAGATGACACTTAGGCAGTGAGTTTGAGGGTTTGGGATTATTGTCATGTTACCAACAGAAATAGAGAAATTGAATTGGCTACATTCTCATTTTAACCACACATTTTGATGACCATTTCTTTATTATTCATTAATTCATACAATGTACTTTTTAAGTATTTGCAACGTTATCATTATTTATCTTATCTTCATATTTATTTAGTAAAATCCTGTAGAAAAATATGCACAGCCGGACATTCTTTCAATGGTGGAGGCAACCAATAGTAGAAAGAGGTTTAATGTCACTGGGCCTGATTCATTAAGAATCTTAACTTAAGAAACTTCTTATTTCAGTCTCCTGGACAAAACCATGTTACAATGCAAGGGGTGCAAATTAGTTTTCCGTTTCACACATAAGTTAAATACTGACTGTTTTTTCATGTAGCACACAAATACTTGATAGCTTATTTGTACACTGAAATTTAAAGTTGATATTTGTGTGCTACATGAAAAAACAGTCAGTATTTAACTTGTGTGCAAAACAGAAAACTAATTTGCACCCCTTGCATTGTAACATGGTTTTGTCCAGGAGATTGAAATAAGAAGTTTCTTAAGTTAAGATCCTTAATGAATCAGGCCCACTATCCACATCTTGATCATTGATCTCAAACCATGAAGGCAAAGATATCATTTCATTCAATTTCATTGGCCTCAGTGTGCGCCACTTCCCATAAATCGCCAAGATGTACATTCTATTTGGTTCAATGAATAGAAATCAGTTATAGGAAATGTTTTTTTTTTTAACCAAACAGATTAATTCATTTATTTTTTGAAACATATCTACATTGTTCTTTGAACAAAACAATAAACCATTATCAAAGAGGGAAAAGTGTTCTTCAGTTACATTGAAAGCAGTACAATTAATAATCTTCATCTTCTGTCTTTGCTGAAAAATTATGGTATTATCTGTGTTTTATCTAAAATTGAATAGGATTATATTTAGTTGTAATTCATCTAATTGATAGGAAACAGCTTAATAGTAAGTCTATCTTGTGCAAAGCATGTGGGCTTACACAAACTCAGCCTTTCCTCACTGTGGCTATTAGAAACTCACAAATTCACAAATTCTATGAGACCATAATTGTTCTCTTACCCTCATGGACATTTTGCACCATGCACAAGTAGGAAGGTTCTATTTAGAACTCTGAGTGACTTTCCTGTAAATCAGTATTATATTTTCCAGTTACCACAAATGTGAGAAATTGTAAGCAAATTTTACAACAAAGTGCAGCAAAACCGATTGCCAACTACACATATTGTTTATGATCAACAAAGACTTTAAAAAGTTAGTGCAGATTTTAGGAAACTTAAAACTACACTACCACCTAAGGTGGTGAACATTCTTTTCATCGCTTTAATAGCAGAGGAACAAGCCCGTGAGGTCCTCATTGGTCCTCCCGCTGGCATGAAAACATAACACAATTAACACAATTTCAGTTTTAAGCCTGGGCTGTGAGACTAACAAGGAAGCTGGGGGGAGGAGGGGGGGTTACATGGAACAGGGCTCAGGGGAGGGGACGGAGCTATAATGCCCCACTGTCTCCCTAGGACAGTGGTTCCCAAACTGTGCGCCTATGCTCCCTGGGGTGCCTTGGAGATCTCATAGGGGTGCCCCGGTCAGGGCCAGTGGTAAGCAAGGCGGGGGACTACTTGGTAATTATTTTGGCTTAGGGGTACCTTGAAAAAATTTTGGAGACCCTAAGGGTGCCTTGAACTGAAAAAGTTTGGAATCCACTGCCCTAGGCAATAGTGCAGCTTTAAATGATTGGTGGAAATTTTGTTATAGTTGGATGCAATTTACATATGAAATTGACTGCTTAAAAATATTAATCTCAGTACATGTTTTGTAATGTATTGTTATAATTCATAAGAATGCAGTGTTTAAAGATGTTTGTGCAATCCTAAGAACTGTCCAAGGTCACAATTCTCTGACAAGAATCATCTACCATGTTTGTTCAATAGGCCAGCCTTTATGTTTCCTCATTGTTATGAAATACTCATTCCATTTTCATGGTTGGTACAAATGTGTATGGTTTTACAAGATGAATTCAATTATACAATGTTTAAATTAGAGATGGTCACTGACCCCCGTGTTTTGGTTTTGGATTCGGTTTTGGATCTGGATTACCGTCGTGTTTTGGTTTTGGTTTTGGTTTTGCAAAACCTCCATTGCGTGTTTTGGTTTTGGTTTTGGTTTTGTTTGGTTTTGTTTTGCTATTTTTTGGGAAAATCCATGTTTTTGGGCCTAAATTAACCCAATTTAGTGCTCCAACTGTTTTAGAGACAAGTAATCTAATTGTTGAGGTAATAAATCATCCCAAAAAACAGTTTAATTCTTCGTTGGTAGGCCTATTCTACACACAAAACAGATTGTCTTCCTCTCCATCTATGCATATTGGCAATGCAGCCATCGTCTTTGAATGTATATTACACCCTACACTTATAGTTAAATATGTAAAGAAATGGAAAAAGCCAGTTTGGTTTCTGTCTCTCAAGGCCCCCCTCCACTTGTATAAAATACCAAAAAATTCAGCCATTATAGACTGTACAATATTAATTGACATGGAGAAAGCCAGTTTGGTTTCTGTCTCTCAAGGCCCCCCTCCACTTGTATAAAATACCCAAAAATTCAGCCATTATAGACTGTACAATATTAATTGACATGGAGAAAGCCAGTTTGGTTTCTGTCTCTCTAGGCCCCCCTCCACTTGTATAAAATACTAAAAAATTCAGCCATTATAGACTGTACAATATTAATTGACATGGAGAAAGCCAGTTTGGTTTCTGTCTCTCTAGGCCCCCCTCCACTTGTATAAAATACTAAAAAATTCAGCCATTATAGACTGTACAATATTAATTGACATGGAGAAAGCCAGTTTGGTTTCTGTCTCTCTAGGCCCCCCTCCACTTGTATAAAATACTAAAAAATTCAGCCATTATAGACTGTACAATATTATGAAAAATGGACAAAGCCAGTTTAGGGTCACTCTGTCTATGACACCCTACCCTTAAGGATAAATTGCCCTAACAGCAGCCTTTCAAGATGGTATGTGATATGGAAATGCCACAAGTCCCTTTCCTCTTTGGGGGTAGATTGCACCCTACACTTACATAGAAAGTTTTAAAAAGATGTTATCGGCATCATCTTCAGCTTCATCCTCACCCTCATCAGTGTTATCGTCATCATCACAGACTATCAATTCATCGCCGCTTGAATCCGCCATTAGAGAACAGTCAGTGCTTGCATGTCTTGGATGGTGAAGGCCTTCCTCGTGGAAGATGTAGTTCATTTTTATAAACATCATTTTCTCCACATTTTTGGGAAGTAACCTTCTACGGCGATCACTGACTAAGTTCCCTGCTGTGCTGAACACTCGTTCAGAGTACACACTGGAGGGTGGGCAGCTTAGGTATTGCAAAGCAAGTTTGTACATGGGTTTCCAAATAGCTTGCTTTTCTTCCCAGTAAGGAAAGGGACTGTCTGACATTTCCATATCAACTACCTCTTGAAAGTAATCCTCCACCATCCTTTGCATGTTTATACTCATATTGGATGGACTTATGGGCAAAGTGACACTTTTTTTTGAAAAATCCTTCAAACCAGCCCAGATGTTAAATTGTTCTCGTCTGCCCCCTGTGTCTTCCCTGCTTCTTTTTTGGAAATTTAATTTTTTACGAGCAACAGCTTGAGAAAGTGAAGGAGGACACGTCGTCAAGCCGAGGCCCAGTTCAGCGGCCAACTTGCTGAGCAATAGCTCCTTGCAAAAGTTCACATCTCGCTCATTTACAAGTAAAGACTCAATGTAGGTTTTAAACCTTGGATCAAGCACAGTGGCCAAAACGTACTGATCCGAGTTCAAGATCTTAATAACTCGAGGATCATTGTGAAGCGAATTAAGTACTTGATCGACAAGGCCAACATACTTTGCTGAATTGCTTGCTTTCAGCTCCTCCTTCATTTTCTCAAGCTGCTTTTCCAATAGTCTAATTAAAGGAATGACTTGGCTCAAACTAGCAGAGTCTGCACTGACCTCACATGTCACAACTTCAAATGGTTTCAGCACCTTGCACAGCACTGAAAGGATTCCCCACTGTGCAAGAGTGAAATACATCCCCCCTCCTTTCCCAATGTCATGACTTGTGCAATATGCTTGGATGGCTTTGCGCTGTTCCTCCATCCTCTGAAGCATGTACAGGGTGGAATTCCACCGAGTTACCACCTCTTGCTTAAGTTGGTGGCAGGGCAAGTTAAACTGCTCTTGGAGCTGCTGTAATCTCCTACATGCTGTGGCTGAATGCCTGAAATGGCCTGAAATTTTACGGGCCACCGAAAGCATCTCCTGCACCTCACGGTTGTTTCGTAGGAAGCTCTGCACCACCAAGTTGATGGTGTGAGCAAAACAGGGAATATGTTGGAAATCACCCAGCTGTAATGCTCGCACTATATTGTTGGCGTTATCTGAAATGACATACCCTGGGGAGAGTCCGAGTGGTATAAGCCATGCATCAATCACATCTCTCAGTTTGCGTAACAAATTGTCAGCCGTATGCCTGTTAGTGAAGCCGGTGATACAAAGAGTGGCCTGCCTGTGACAAATGTTACGTAGTGGTGTACATGCTGCTGCTGTTCCTGCTGGTGAAGGTGAATGACCAACCCAGTGGGCTGTCACAGTCATATAGTCTTTGGTTTGGCCACTTCCACTTGTCCACATATCTGTGGTTAAGTGAACAGTGGGCAGAATGGCATTTTTCAGCGCAATCTCTACATTTTTACACACTTTTTGGTATAGTTGTGGAATAGCTTTACGGGAGAAATGGTGTCGCGATGGAATTCTGTAACGCGGACACAAAACCTCAATTAACTGTGAAAAACCAGCTGCGTTTATGGTGGAGATTGGACGCAGATCTAACACTAACATTGCAGCCATGGCGTCTGTGATTCGCTTGGCGACTGGGTGACTGCTGTCATATTTGCTTCCCCTCGCAAAGGATTGTTTCACAGTTAATTGCTGAAATGTAGGACTGCTCATTTTATTCACCTGCCTCTGGGATGACGATTCACCCCCAGCAGCAGCAACAGCAGCAGCAGGACTAACGCTTTCTTCAGAGGAATCAATAATAGTGCCGGAGTCATCCAGCCTTAAGTGGGATGCCGGGCTAACTCCGAGCGCTACTGAGGATATTGATGAGGATGGTGTGGTGGGTGTATTTTGTGGCCGTCGGTATGTCGGTGAGCGGAGGGTCTTAGCTGATGAGGGAGTGCTTGTATTCTTTTGGGAAGAACTTTCAGCTTTTCCCAACACTTTGCCATGAACTCTCGTTAAATGGCGTAACATAGACGAGGTTCCAAGATGGTTAAGGTCCCTCCCTCGACTGACTGTGGCTTCACATACACTACAAATGGCTATACAATTGTTGTCTGGATTTGGGTAGAAATAATTCCACACATAAGAAGTGGATTTTTTTGTTTTATGCCCAGGCATGACAATGGCCTTTTTCTTGTCACGTGCCAGAACTGCTGCCACTGGTGCAGGACTTACACAAACAACCTCATCCTCATCAACATCCTCATTAGCGCCCTCGTCGCCTACACAAATCTCCCCCTCATCCTCTTCTAATTCCAAAGTGGCATCCTCAATTTGGGTATCACCGGCTACACTCGGGCTATTAAGGCACACATCAGCAGAATGCTCACGATTAGACATCCCACTGTTGGATGGACTCTCCACAGGGATTGTTGTCATTTGTGAATCAGAGCAAATATTCTCCTGTAATGCCTCACTGGTATCTTGCAGCTCAGCTTTGACGCGTAACAGTAGTTGTGCACCAATTGTAGGCTGGGTAACTTTTTGGGATCTGCCACTAATAGCCAAAGGTGAAGGCCTCATTCTCTCTTTGCCACTGCGTGTGTAGAATGGCATGCTTGCAATTTTTTTTTTATCGTCACTTAACTTTTGCTCAGTTACACTTCGTTTTCGCTTCAATACAGTAAATTTTTTTTTGGTTTTTGTTTTTTGCACTAATTTGAAAACACTCTGTTGTTTGACATCGCCTTGGCCAGATGACGTACTGGGAACACTAACATCAGGACTGGTGACAGAACCTGGTTGCTCATTTAGATCATATGTGGACTGCTTTGAATCCATTGCGTAGATACTGCTGACAGATATGACTTTTGACAGCCAGAAATATTAATGCACAATTAGGGAGGACACCCCAAAAACACTGAGGAGTGCTAAAATTTATTGAGTAGATACTGCTGACAGATATGACTTTTGACAGCCAGAAATATTAATGCACAATTAGAGAGGACACCCCAAAAACACTGAGGAGTGCTTAAAATTATTGAGTAGATACTGCTGACAGATATGACTTTTGACAGCCAGAAATATTAATGCACAATTAGAGAGGACACCCCAAAAACACTGAGGAGTGCTAACATTTATTGAGTAGATACTGCTGACAGATATGACTTTTGACAGCCAGAAATATTAATGCACAATTAGGGAGGACACCCCAAAAACACAGAGGAGTGCTAAAATTTATTGAGTAGATACTGCTGACAGATATGACTTTTGACAGCCAGAAATATTAATGCACAATTAGAGAGGACACCCCAAAAACACTGAGGAGTGCTTAAAATTATTGAGTAGATACTGCTGACAGATATGACTTTTGACAGCCAGAAATATTAATGCACAATTAGAGAGGACACCCCAAAAACACTGAGGAGTGCTTAAAATTATTGAGTAGATACTGCTGACAGATATGACTTTTGACAGCCAGAAATATTAATGCACAATTAGAGAGGACACCCCAAAAACACTGAGGAGTGCTAACATTTATTGAGTAGATACTGCTGACAGATATGACTTTTGACAGCCAGAAATATTAATGCACAATTAGGGAGGACACCCCAAAAACACAGAGGAGTGCTAAAATTTATTGAGTAGATACTGCTGACAGATATGACTTTTGACAGCCAGAAATATTAATGCACAATTAGAGAGGACACCCCAAAAACACTGAGGAGTGCTTAAAATTATTGAGTAGATACTGCTGACAGATATGACTTTTGACAGCCAGAAATATTAATGCACAATTAGAGAGGACACCCCAAAAACACTGAGGAGTGCTTAAAATTATTGAGTAGATACTGCTGACAGATATGACTTTTGACAGCCAGAAATATTAATGCACAATTAGAGAGGACACCCCAAAAACACTGAGGAGTGCTAACATTTATTGAGTAGATACTGCTGACAGATATGACTTTTGACAGCCAGAAATATTAATGCACAATTAGGGAGGACACCCCAAAAACACAGAGGAGTGCTAAAATTTATTGAGTAGATACTGCTGACAGATATGACTTTTGACAGCCAGAAATATTAATGCACAATTAGAGAGGACACCCCAAAAACACTGAGGAGTGCTAACATTTATTGAGTAGATACTGCTGACAGATATGACTTTTGACAGCCAGAAATATTAATGCACAATTAGGGAGGACACCCCAAAAACACAGAGGAGTGCTAAAATTTATTGAGTAGATACTGCTGACAGATATGACTTTTGACAGCCAGAAATATTAATGCACAATTAGAGAGGACACCCCAAAAACACTGAGGAGTGCTTAAAATTATTGAGTAGATACTGCTGACAGATATGACTTTTGACAGCCAGAAATATTAATGCACAATTAGAGAGGACACCCCAAAAACACTGAGGAGTGCTTAAAATTATTGAGTAGATACTGCTGACAGATATGACTTTTGACAGCCAGAAATATTAATGCACAATTAGAGAGGACACCCCAAAAACACTGAGGAGTGCTAACATTTATTGAGTAGATACTGCTGACAGATATGACTTTTGACAGCCAGAAATATTAATGCACAATTATGGGGGACAACCCAAAAGCGCTGGGGAGTGCCAAATATGAAGAAAAAATAATAAACCTCTATCCTCCTCTCTGCACTAGCGATTTTGGTTAGAGCAATTGCAAGAACAATATTGTATTCTTTCTCTGTCCCTGCTCTAATTAGCCTATGACTACACCCTGCTCTCTCCCTCTGTCAAATGGCGATGGATTGCTGTGGAGGCGTGTATTTATAAAGTTGAAGTATCGCGAGAACCGAGCCCCGAGATCCGACGACGTCACAATGACGTTCGGCCTCGATTTGGATTCGGAATTGGCGGGAGAGTACCGAGCTGCTCAGCTCGGTACTCGGATACCCAAAGTTCGGGTGGGTTCGGTTCTCGGAGAACCGGACCCGCCCATCTCTAGTTTAAATGTATCAAAGAGACACTATGTCCCAAGCTTTGACATTGGATACAGCAAGTCTTTATCTGGCAGGAGAAGGTGGTAAAAATTGGATTTATAATTAATAACATTCTAAAAGCATTTACGCAAAACTGCCTACTTCAAGTGCCTTTCATTTACTCTCTATTTGTTCCGAAGCGCATTATTCCAAAGAATTTCCTTTTAACATTGGCAGAAAAACTATTGACCATGATGACATGTGTGAAACATTACAGGAAAGCACAGCATAAAATATGAAAGGGTATTTCAAGGTTCTTCATTCTAAGTAAAATGTATACATCTCCATTCTCTATCTCTTAGGCAGGCTGATTATGTTGTTTGCTAAATTGATACAATTGTTTTGTAAGTCACGCTATTAAAACACTTATTTGTCAAAACAAACCAATGGACTTAAAAGATGATAAGCAGTGTGATAGCTTAAATCGGGAATTTTCTATGATTACAACAATTACTATGTACAATGTCACAAATGTATTTTAATGCTTTGACATTCACTGCACTATAAAACAAGTCACAACTACCTTTGCTATAGAGGTGCATTGACATCATGTCACATCAGTGGGGTCTCCACAGCTGATAATGTTTAGATGCCTGGATTGGTTAAATGATGTGACCATCTCCTTCCTGTTTAAGCTTTCTACTCATTCATACGTAGTAGTGGTAGTTGGTGTGCAGAAATGTTCTGTGCTGCTGGTAGTTTTCCCGTGAATTGTTACTTTGTTATAAATGAGAGCAAGTGCAGGGTGTTGAAAGGGAAGAGCACCAATATTGCCCTGACCCAAAAATATCTATTTTTGCCATATTCATTCTCTAAATTTACTACATACGGCATATACTGTAAACATTAAATGTACATTGTACTTTCGTAAATGCCTATCAGTGCAAATGAGTAAGTATGAGTGGTTGTCCAGTGCTAAAAATGGCTGCACAAACTATTTATTATTATTATTATTATTATCATTTATTTGTTAGGCGCCACAAGGTTTCCGCAGCACCGTACATAATACAAACAGGAGACCATACAGGGTGACATAGTACAGAGCAATAAACACAAAGTACCAATACTTCAGAACTCCGGGCAGACATATGAGCGAAGATGGAGTAGAAGAACAGGTATGGAGACAGGAGGGGAGAGGGGCCCTGCTCATACGAGCTCACATCCTAAGGGAGGGTGGACAAACAGGCACAGGAGGGAGCCATTAAAGTAAGAGAGAGAAAGGCGGGGCTGGTGGAGAGAGGGGAGAACGAGAGAAGGATGTTTGCGAAGGTGCAACAAGGTAAGGGTTAAGTGGATTGTTGGTAGGCTTTGAGGAACAGGTGAGTTTTGAGTGCCCGTTTGAAGCAGCACAGACTGGGTGAGAGACGGATGGAGCGAGGGAGGTCGTTCCAGTGGAGGGGAGCAGCTCGGGAGAAGTCTTGGATTCTGGAGTGGGAAGAGGTGATCAGAGTGGAGGGGAGGCGACTGTCATTGGCCGAGCGCAGGGAGCGGGCAGGGGTGTGAATGGTGAGGAGGTTGGAGATATAGGGGGCAGTAGACTGGGAGAAGGCTTTGTAAGTGGTGGTGAGGAGCTTGAAAAGGATCCTGTAGGGGAAGGGGAGCCAGTGTAAGGCAAGGCAGAGAGGGGAGGCGGAGGAGGAGCGGCGTGAGAGAAAGATGAGTCAGGCAGCCGCATTGAGAACAGAGCGAAGGGGGGCGAGATGGGAGAGGGGGAGGCCAGTAAGGAGAAGGTTGCAGCAGTCGAGGCGGGAGATGATGAGAGCATGTATGATGGTTTTGGTGGCATCTTGTGAGAGGAAGGGCCGGATGCGGGCAATGTTACGCAGCTGGAAGCGGCAGGTTTGGGCTAGAGATTGGATGTGGGGGACAAAGGAGAGAGAGGAGTCAAGGGTGACACCCAGGCAACGGAGCTGGGTGACAGAGAAGATGGTTGAATTATTAACCACAATAGAGAGGTTGTGGTGAGAGGGGAGCCTGGGGGGAGGGAAGACAATTAGTTCAGTTTTAGAGATATTAATTTTGAGAAAGCGCGAGGACATCCAGGAGGAGATGGCAGAGAGGCAGTCAGATACACGAGAGAGGAGAGTGGGAGAGAGATCAGGAGAAGATACGTAGAGATGAATGTCGTCAGCATAGAGGTAATACTGAAGACCATAGGAGGAGATGAGAGTCCCGAGTGAGGAAGTGTAGAGCGAGAATAGTAGGGGGCTGAGAACAGAGCCCTGGGGGACTCCAACCGGGAGAGGGGAGGGGGTTGAGGCAGAGCCAGATGTGGAGACAGAGAAGGTGCGGTTGGCTATTTATCTTCTTAATGTAAGCAAAACATCTGGGGCAAGATGGGGGTCCCAAGAACTTTTGATCACCCCATCCCCAGTCCCTTGCTTGCCTATGGTGCCATCATTTTGCGCACTTACTAAGCACTTTATGCACTGTGTTCAGATAATATATTTTACCACTGTTAGATGTCTGTTCCTCGTCCATGTTACAAATAATCCCTTCCCCTATACTCTAAAGGAGTAACCTGTGTGAGTCCAAGAAGGCTGTCTCCCCTAAGCATGCTCTGTACCCAACTGTCATTTTAGTATATATCATCATTGGAGCTTACAGTCTAAATTCCCTAACACAAACACACAGACAGACACAGACTAGGGTCAATTTGTTAGCAGCCAATTAACCTACCAGTATTTTTTTTTGGAGTGTGGGAGGAAACCGGAGCACTCGGAGGAAACCCACGCAACACAGGGAGAACATACAAACTCCTCACAGATAAGGCCATGTTTGGAATTGAACTCATGACCCCAGCGCTGTGAGGCAGAAGTGCTAACCACTACGCCACCGTGCTGCCTATATATGCTATATATGTTTTATATCACTTGTGCTTTATATGTTACTGTGTCGCTTTGAGTCCTAATTGGGAGAAAGTGTTATATAAATATAATTATTATTATATGGAAATGAATAAGAGAGCATAACAGGAAATCATCATCATTTATTTATATAGCCCCACCAATTCTGCAGCACTGTACAAAGAATATTTGTCATTCACATGAGTCTCTGCCCCATTGAGCTTACACTCTAAATTCTCTACCACACACACACACACACAGATAGACACACACAGACTAGGGTTACTTTTTGTCAGCAGCCAATTAACCTACCAGTATGTTTTTGGAATAGTAACACGTACAGTATTTCACTAGCTCAATCCAAACTTTAGCATGAACTTCTAAGGTGTGATAGCAGAGGAAAATGGATACAAACAGTATCACAGATAACTTTAAAAAAAAAAAGTGCTTTAAAAATAAGAATATTTGAATTTGGTTAAAATCTCTTTAAAGTTATAAGAAGAATAGTGAGTTTAAACTATTATTACCCAAACCTGGTCCAAGTATTGTTCTGGAAATACAGTTATATGAACTCTCATTGGCTAAAGCAAATGATAGATCTATTTTGGGGCTTTATCAATTTTTTAAGTCTATGCTAATGGATCAGGGAATCTGTAGAATTGTGCATTCAACGCTGCAAAAACTGTCAGTGCTACATTACAGTAAGGAATATTGTTAACAAGAAATTAACAAGAATTGTCACTAATACAGACATTTTATATGAGCTGTCATGTGGAAGCTTTATTTCAAGCTAGGGTTGGTCTTTAATGGGGACGAATGAGCATAAGGTTTTAAGGCAGAAAAAAAAACAGGTTATTTATTTAAAATGTGCCAATTTTCCAGTTGAAACATCTAAGTTAATGGTTCTGTCTTATTTGTAGATCTACAAACGATTAACAAAATATTATATCCTGTACACTGCACTAATACAAAGGATGTTAGCTTGTGTAAGGATTCAGAAGAGTGTCAGTGGATGCCTTTGGCATTAGAATGGTTAGTCACACATCATCTGTATATCAATTAGCACAATTTGAATAAACAAAGCTAATTTTAGCACATAATGTATGTTTATCACTTGATTAGCCTGATTTCCGATTGGAAACATTTTTCCAAGAAGCTTATTGCCTCATTAGTTCTTTAATTGGTTACACTGGGAACAATCCATTGTTTGCTTGTTTTTCCCTTTAATTTAGTCGTTATCGTAAAATGAAGAAGAAAAGCAATATATCTGTTGTTCCCTCAGGCGGCAAAACAGCTAGGCGCACCCCTGGCTACAGAACACTTGAGCACCTTAATAAAACAGATGAAGAAACCTCTCCTTTCATCTCTTATCATCATCATCATCATTTATTTATATAGCGCCAGCAAATTCTGTAGCGCTTTACAATTGGGAACAAACATTAATAAGACAATACTGGGTAATCCATACAGACAGAGAGGTAAGAGAACCCTGCTCCCAAGCTTACAATCTATGGGACAATGGGAGTTTGAAACACAAGGGCATGTGCTACATCACATTGCACACTGGACCAGCTGGAACGCTAAGGTAAAAGTATTGAGTGGGCTGTGTGTGTACCAATGTTGGTCAGAGGGTTGTTGTCTTGTGTTAGCTGTGTAGAGGGTGGTAATAGGGGAGATTAAGATGGTGGTTGAGGAATATCATAAGCTTGTCTGAAGAGGTGGGTTTTCAGAGAATGCTTAAAGGTTCGGAGACTAGAGGCAAGTCTTACTGTGCGAGGGAGGGAATTCCACAGAGTGGGTGCAGCCCGAAAAAAAGTGCTGTAACCGAGAAAGAGAGGATGTGATGAGAGTGGAAGAGACGCAGATCTTGTGCAGAACGGAGGTGTCGAGTAGGGAGATATTTTGAGACAAGTGAGGAGATGTATGTCGGTGCAATTTTCTTGACGGCCTTGTATGTTAGTAGAAGAATTTTATATTGGATTCGTTGAAATAGAGGCAGCCAATGTATCCTTGGTACTTCATCTGTTTTGATAAAGCACTCATTTTCACTGTACCAGCATCTTCTTATAGAAATCAATGAGCAGTGAGCAGCCAACACTCTTCCATTCCCAGTAGAGAATATAAGGAGTTTGATATGTAATGGTAACTAGCTATTGTGGTCTGGGGAGTCAATGAAGAACGCTATATTGACCGTCTTGCGTTTTCATGCAGTGAACATGAATACATAGTGAAGGCAGCATCCAAAACACACCTCCATCGTTCCCAACCACAGGCAAAATTACAAGTAGGTATAAGGCCATTGGAAACAAAAGATTCCGTCTCATGCTCTATTACAAGGTTTTACTAGCAATAAAAAACTCAAGTAAATCATGATTTTTGAGGCCAATGCTTGAGGACCCTAACCATGCCTGATGAATGTTTTGCTTTCTCATATTGTTAGAGAAAACCAAATTTCAAATCCCTTTTTTGGCAATCGCTGAATTGAAGGTATCGATCCAATGGAATCAAAAAAATTTTTTTATATCAGTAGATGGAGGTAATTCCAGGTTCAGTAAGTTACTTTATTAACGCACACAAATATAAAGTAAATGTATACAATATACAAATTTAGAAAAAAGGTTAAAAAAAAAATGAAAATAATTGGATTGATAAATTGCTATGGTAGAACATATTTGTATGCAAGATACCATATTCCTACAAATAATACATTCGTGATTTGCTTTTTAAAATCACGGTGCACGTTTACATAAGCTTAACGTGACAATTTCACATTTTTCATGTTGATGCTCAACAACAATTGCATAAACAGAGGTAAACAGTTGTATCCTGGCAACAAAATCTCAATAAAACAATCCTAACGACCACATTATGGAAATGTATAAAAATATAAAGTGGTCAGGATGTTTGATCCTTCAAGATGGAAGAGTTAAGTGAAATACATAATTAGCAACAACCACTGTGTATCAAGTTTCTATATTAAAGAAGTGCAATTTAGCAAAATGAATGTGGTTGAAAATACTAGCCAGAGTAACAAATACTGTACTTGTCTGAGACCCACCCTAAGGTTGTGCAGAGGTCAAATCAATTAACATAATGAATGTGTATTACTTGGAAAGCAAAATCATTGAAGTCAAGGTCATACCCAATTAAAGTGATATTTAAAGTGGGATTACATTAGAACATTGCTATGTTAGAGTTAGAGTCTGCTTTTGCTTCAAGGGAAAAGAATTGAACTGATCTGGCAAGTGTGACACCTGGTCTCACTACCGTTTTTATCTACAGTGCAAAATATACGCTATCAGGGCCAAGAGGAATTATTGGTGTGACTTAAAACGTAGGTAGAATTTCTTTTTCCTTCTTTCCACCACATTAGACATTTTTGAATTATTTAGTTTCATTTCTATTTAATGGAACCTGCATTATATACATTTTCAATTATTATACATTAATCTCACCAGTGTAACACATTACTAGGTGCAGGAATGCATATATTATAAAGTTAACTTAAGCATTATTAACTGAATGTTAATGTTACTTTATTGGTTCTACAATAAGAGCAACTTTCTTTTTTCTTAAGTAAAATCTAACAGTAATAGATATCATAATCATAGAAAGAGAACTTATCAGTTTGGGGTAAAAATACTTTACATAGCTCCTTGTGCACTATGCGGGCCTGAGTCATTAAGGAGAACAAAGGAGTAAAAAAGGAGTAACATTGGCAGGGGCGAGCTGGCCCGGGGGGCAGGGGGGCCGCTCAGTCGGACAGCTATTAGGGCCGGGGGGTAGGCCGGCCGGCCGCCCCCTGGATGCAAAAAACATCCCCCGCGGCTGCATCTGATGACATCAGATGCGTCCGCGTCAGCGCACAGGCGGCCGCATCACATGACAGGGGATGCGGCCGCGTCATCAATGACGCGGCCGCATCCCTTTTCATGTGATGCGGCCGTCTGTGTGCCCCCCGGCCATCCCTCTCCCAGCCCGCGCCTGAACATTGAGCAAGACCATGTTGCATTGGAGGGGGAGGTAAATATAAAATGTGGGGACAGAATTATAATTGAGGTAGGGCATGTCCTAGATCAACCTTAAATTTCAGTGTAAAAATTAAGCTAGCAGGTATTTGTCTGTTAGATGTAAAAACAGCCAGTATTTAACTTAGCTGCAAAATAATAAACTAATTTTCACCCCTTGCATTGTAACATGGTTTGTCCTAGAGAACATTTACTTCTTTTTTTGCCTTACTTTCCTTAATGACTCAGGCCCTGCATGTTTACAAAAGGTAGTCCATACATGTCGCCGTTTGCCCTGGACAGAGTACAACATGATTTCCATTCTATGTCACAAGCGCTCACAAAGCTGTAAGAAGTGAGCAACCCGAGAGTGGACATAATGTAGTATGCAGGGCTGGCACTACCACTAGGCAGCCTAAGGCTTTCACCCTTGGTACCATGGTTTAGATATATTGGGTCTGATTCATTAAAGAAAGTAAGGCAAAAAAAGAGTATGTTTTTTCCTGGACAAAACCATGTTACAATGCAAGGGGTGCAAATTAGTTTATTATTTTTCCCATCTTAAATACTGTCTGTTTTCCATGTAGCACACAAATACTTGATAGCTTTATTTTTATATTGGAGTTTAAAGTTAATCTAGGACATGCCCTACCCCAACTATAAATCTGCCATCACATTTTAAATGTACATAAAAGCATATAAAAACAGGACGTAATAGCACTTGTACAGTACATGTAATAGCACTTGTACAGTACATGTATATATTTCCCTATATTTGACTACAAGTCAGAAAAGGTCATGTATGAACACAGAACATGCAGAGGCACAGGACAAAGTTAACTCCTTCTTTTGTAATGTCATATGGGTAGCTGAAATGAAACAAAATATTGTTTCTGATGGGGGAGGGGGGGCTGCCAGGACATGGACAGATTGCAAGCTACAGTTGTGCAAACAATTCTGCAGACACCCATTACCAGTTAATTGGATGTCTGCTGAGCCTTTTATGGAAAATCATCCTGATTTTTGCAAGTCTTCTGAAGTGACCAATACTTTCAATGCAAATTTTGCATCATCTTAACAGATTTTATATGGAACAGTACATTTACAGTATATACCCATAGCAATAAAAAAAAAGCCCCATTACCACTTTCATGACTTAATTAAGATATAAATCAGGCTTAGCTGGAAAGTAGTGTAGAAGAAACATTTTAATAAAAAGTGTAGTCTTAAAGTGATATCAGCCAGGTCTCCAGCAATGTTTTTAACATTTTTTTGTATTTATATTTATATAATACACCACAAATATGTCACACATCAATTTTCGTTGTGTGTAATTCATTCTTCATAGTGTGCCTAACATATCATTAAAGTGATCTAGAGGGTACTGTAATAGTATTTGTAATCCTACTACATACCTTGCTTCTATTTCACTCATTGGCTCTAGTCACTGGCAAAATAGGGACAAATATCTCATATAATTTATAAAATAATACTGATGTGCAATGTGGGTAACATAACTTTATACCCTTTTGGCTAATATCAAGTGTTGATGCACATGTATACAGTGCAACTTAAAGGCTCCACTGTAGGCGATGGGCCATTGCTTGATCCTCTGGGGAAGAGGCCGGCCGCCTGAAGCCTGAGGTGCTACGTGCCCCCAGTGCGGCCTGAACCGGAGGTGCCCACAAATGCACTGCTGATGGAGTAGCCACGTGCACTTAGCACTAAGCACATTTAATTTCCAGGTGCCACTATTTTTCTTTACCCTAGCCGTTTGGCTGGAGCAGGGATACATATGCCCGGCCAAGAGGCTAGGTCCTTAATTGGCCCTATTTATTTATTATACACTTGCACCACACTAGAAACATTTTTGCATGTTTTTCTTTGTGTGTGGCATGTTTTGATTTTGGGGTTTGGGTATAGACTCTTATAGGCAACACTCTCCCCTGGTCATTGAAAGTTCCCTCCTTCTGGGGGAAGCTGAAGAATCAGTTCCCCATGGGAAGCTTTGACCTACTTTGGGGAGAAAGGGGCCTGCTTCCGGCTTGCGTCAAAGGGGAGCCTGAAGACTTTTGCTTCCTAAGGGGCCTATTGTCTCAGGAGGTCTGGGATATCAAGAGGCCCTTCCTAGCTTAATCAAAGGGGAGCCTGAAGACCCTATTTCCTCTCTGGGGCCTTCTGGTTCTTGAGGGATGGGGAGTAATGGAGCCCTTTTCCTTTAGGGAAGGGTCCAAAGTCCCAAGCTCCAGCACAGTCACTGCACTGGGTAATTGTAAACACTGCTCCTCGGGCTACAAATAGTAAAAAAAAATATTATACCTTACCTAGTAGGAGTGAAGTTACCACACTATGAAAGGGTGGGCTGACTTGGTCTAATGCCAAAAAGTCAATGGTATTTGAAACTTGAGGTGTCTATGCCACCAGGTGACAGGGCCTGGGGGTGATTGGAAAATGCATGGATGGTGGGACAGGAACCCTCACCTTACGTAGAGTAAGGCATTAGCACAATGTTTATTTCCTGGTCCTGGCCTTTTGGCTGGTCCAGAAAAGTTTTTAAACCAACGGCCTTTAGGCTGGAGCGTGTGGGTACTTTTTTATTTTCTGTTTATTGACATTAGCCTTTTTTACACTTTATCCACATTTTCATTTGTGTCTTTTTTTCTCAAGGCTCAATGGGTTTGCATGAGAACCTTATGGGTAACCCTCACCCCAAGTTATCAGAGGCTTCCTCATTCTGGGGGGAGCTGAAGAACCAGTTCTCCGAGGGCAGATTCAACCTACCTCATCTTGTGGTGGAGATGGTCCTCAAAAAACCCTTTCCCCCTAAGGGGCCTTATGATTCAGGGTGGTTGGGGATATCTTGGAGCCTCCTTAGCTTCAGCAAAGGGGCTCTAAAGACTCCCTAAAGGGTCTTATGGCTCTGGGGGTTGGGTTTGGGGTGGAAAAAATGTCATTTCCCTTTAGGGAAGAGTCCAAAGATCCAAGCCCCCAGGACAGGCTTTCAGCACTGCACTGGGTGATTTTTGAGCACTGCAGCTCGGGCTTCAATAAATAAAAAACTTTATACAGTCAGGTATACAGCAAAGTGCATATAGTTAGGACTTACAAATCCACATGTGTGTGTTATGCCGCTATTCCATTGCTAATTTTGCTTTATTATATTGACCTTTAGATACTTGATACTTGATATTCCTTAGAGTAAATAATTTGCTATAAAATATAAAGAACAGTTATCAGCTTAATTATAGATGTTAGCTTGTAGATTTTCCCACAAACAGGATTTACACTGATCATTATCTTATGTCATCCTCTTTTATATTCAGTGATGAAGTCATACTACATCTGTATTTACTTAGATATTTAGACAATTCACAGATAAAGAGAAATAAGCTCTTGCAGTAACAGTATAAACTCACTGACCACTGTATTATGTACATCTACCTAAAAGTGAGTTACTCCCCCATTTGCTACCAATAGAGTCTGGTAGAAAATGGTAGAGCCTTTCTATCAGGGCAAGGTGTGAAAAGTGGGGCAGAGGAATGCTTGACAATGTTGACTCCAATGTGTCTAAATGTTGCTGCAAATTAGCTGACTGTGGATCTCTACTCAGAATAGCGTTTTTCACTCATAATACAGACGTTTGATTAGATTGAGATCTGATGAAATCGGAGGCAATGTATTAAGTGCAACTAACCATGAGAACTTTGTCAGTGATGCTGCTCCAGATAGACCTATGCAGTCATACAAAGTGTCCTATCATGCTGTGTTACTTAAATCTTTTGTCTTTCCCATTCTTCCTCCCTAGCTTCCCACCTGCTTTATGGTACAGTCTGCATATCATCAGCAGCAGCAGCTATTTATATAGCACCACTAATTCCGCAGCGCTGTACAGAGACCACACTCACATCAGTCTCTGCCCAGTTGGACCGTACAGTCTAAATTCCATAACACACACAGACAGACAGAGAGAGAGAGACTATAGTCAAACTTAACCTACTAGTATGGTCTTGGAGTGTGGGAGGAAACCGGAGCACCCTGAGGAAACCCACGCAAACACGGGGAGAACATACAAACTCCATACAGATAAGGCCATGGCCAGGAATTTAACTCACTGTGCATCCCCCTAAGATGCTGTCGATGATAAACTGTGAATTACATGATAAGGGCAGTTGAACCGAGTTTATTGTCCTCCAATTGTATGTAACTTTCATGTCATATTCAGGACCCCCATAGTTGTAATTTTCCCCAGTTCATAGCTAATGCATATAAAAAAATAAAGACATGTTGGGACCCAACAGATTGGGGATTGCATTTATTGATATTCTGTAACTCCATACAAAACAAAAACTTTCCTTTTATCCTTTCCTTAAGGTTTTGTGGTTCAAAGAAATGTAATTTATAAGTACCTATTAACTGACCGGGATGTTCCTCAGAACATTGCGGCTGTGCACTTTTACCGCTACTATGGTAAATTCTCTGCTCATTTTTCCTTGCATCTTTATGGGGTGCAAGGAAAAATCAACAGGGATTTCTTGTAAAAATCCTGCAATTTTCTAAAGAACATCACGGCTAGTTGAATTCCTCCCCATGTGTCACAAAACTTACCTGCTCCACACTCTTGTGCTGCTGATATGCACTACCTCTGTGTAGAGGGCAGCACTTCTTGGTTCAGGCAGTCACATGATCCTGGCTGAGGGGCGGCATATTCAAATAGGCAGATAAAGCTGATACTGCAGCTGTGTCAGAGCAACAGGTATACATTAGGGATGTGCACCGGCGACTTTTGAGGTCTCATGTTTTGTGTTTTGGATCCGGATTTTCGTTATTTTTGAGGTTCGGATTTGTCTCGCAAAACACTTGACGAAAGGTCTCGGTTCGGATTTAAGGTTTTGGATTCGGATTTTTTTTGAAAAAAGCATAAAAAGTTTAAAAATCAAGTTTTTGGGCTTATTTTCACTCCTAGGCTATTATTAACCTCAATAACATTCAATAACAAGCATTTCCACTAATTTACAGTGTATTCTGAACACCTCACAATATAGTTATTAGTCCAAAACGTTGCAACAAGGTATCTTTCTGGACTGCGTAGAGGAGTGGGTCACCACAATATATATTAAAAACCCTGAACTTTTATGATTCGCACCAATAAATGTACCTGGACAGTGTAGAGGAGTGGGTCACCACAATATATATTAAAAACCCTGAACTTTTATGATTCGCACCAATAAATGTACCTGGACTGCGTAGAGGAGTGGGTCACCACAATATCTTAAAAACCCCGAACTTTTATGAATCGCACCAATAAATGTACCTGGACTGCGTAGAGGAGTGGGTCACCACAATATATTAAAAACCCTGAACTTTTATGATTCGCACCAATAAATGTACCTGGACTGCGTAGAGGAGTGGGTCACCACAATATATATTAAAAACCCTGAACTTTTATGATTCGCACCAATAAATGTACCTGGACTGCGTAGAGGAGTGGGTCACCACAATATATTAAAAACCCTGAACTTTTATGATTCGCACCAATAAATGTACCTGGACTGCGTAGAGGAGTGGGTCACCACAATATCTTAAAAACCCTGAACTTTTATGAATCGCACCAATAAATGTACCTGGACTGCGTAGAGGAGTGGGTCACCACAATATCTTAAAAACCCCGAACTTTTATGAATCGCACCAATAATTGTACCTGGACTGCGTAGAGGAGTGGGTCACCACAATATATTAAAAACCCTGAACTTTTATGATTCGCACCAATAATTGTACCTGGACTGCGTAGAGGAGTGGGTCACCACAATATATTAAAAACCCTGAACTTTTATGATTCGCACCAATAAATGTACCTGGACTGCGTAGAGGAGTGGGTCACCACAATATCTTAAAAACCCCGAACTTTTATGAATCGCACCAATAAATGTACCTGGACTGCGTAGAGGAGTGGGTCACCACAATATCTTAAAAACCCTGAACTTTTATGAATCGCACCAATAAATGTACCTGGACTGCGTAGAGGAGTGGGTCACCACAATATCTTAAAAACCCCGAACTTTTATGAATCGCACCAATAATTGTACCTGGACTGTGTAGAGGAGTGGGTCACCACAATATATTAAAAACCCTGAACTTTTATGATTCGCACCAATAAATGTAACTGGACTGCGTAGAGGAGTGGGTCACCACAATATATATTAAAAACTAGGGATGTGCACCGGCGACTTTTGAGGTCTCGTGTTTTGTGTTTTGGATCCGGATTTTCGTTATTTTTGAGGTTCGGATTTGTCTCGCAAAACACTTGACGAAAGGTCTCGGTTCGGATTTAAGGTTTTGGATTCGGATTTTTTTTGAAAAAACATAAAAAGTTTAAAAATCAAGTTTTTGGGCTTATTTTCACTCCTAGGCTATTATTAACCTCAATAACATTCAATAACAAGCATTTCCACTAATTTACAGTGTATTCTGAACACCTCACAATATAGTTATTAGTCCAAAACGTTGCAACAAGGTATCTTTCTGGACTGCGTAGAGGAGTGGGTCACCACAATATATATTAAAAACCCTGAACTTTTATGATTCGCACCAATAAATGTACCTGGACTGCGTAGAGGAGTGGGTCACCACAATATATATTAAAAACCCTGAACTTTTATGATTCGCACCAATAAATGTACCTGGACTGCGTAGAGGAGTGGGTCACCACAATATCTTAAAAACCCCAAACTTTTATGAATCGCACCAATAAATGTACCTGGACTGCGTAGAGGAGTGGGTCACCACAATATATATTAAAAACCCTGAACTTTTATGATTCGCACCAATAAATGTACCTGGACTGCGTAGAGGAGTGGGTCACCACAATATCTTAAAAACCCAGAACTTTTATGAATCGCACCAATAAATGTACCTGGACTGCGTAGAGGAGTGGGTCACCACAATATATATTAAAAACCCTGAACTTTTATGATTCGCACCAATAAATGTACCTGGACTGCGTAGAGGAGTGGGTCACCACAATATCTTAAAAACCCTGAACTTTTATGATTCGCACCAATAATTGTACCTGGACTGCGTAGAGGAGTGGGTCACCACAATATATTAAAAACCCTGAACTTTTATGATTCGCACCAATAAATGTACCTGGACTGCGTAGAGGAGTGGGTCACCACAATATCTTAAAAACCCCGAACTTTTATGAATCGCACCAATAAATGTACCTGGACTGCGTAGAGGAGTGGGTCACCACAATATCTTAAAAACCCTGAACTTTTATGAATCGCACCAATAAATGTACCTGGACTGCGTAGAGGAGTGGGTCACCACAATATCTTAAAAACCCCGAACTTTTATGAATCGCACCAATAATTGTACCTGGACTGTGTAGAGGAGTGGGTCACCACAATATATTAAAAACCCTGAACTTTTATGATTCGCACCAATAAATGTAACTGGACTGCGTAGAGGAGTGGGTCACCACAATATATATTAAAAACTAGGGATGTGCACCGGCGACTTTTGAGGTCTCGTGTTTTGTGTTTTGGATCCGGATTTTCGTTATTTTTGAGGTTCGGATTTGTCTCGCAAAACACTTGACGAAAGGTCTCGGTTCGGATTTAAGGTTTTGGATTCGGATTTTTTTTGAAAAAACATAAAAAGTTTAAAAATCAAGTTTTTGGGCTTATTTTCACTCCTAGGCTATTATTAACCTCAATAACATTCAATAACAAGCATTTCCACTAATTTACAGTGTATTCTGAACACCTCACAATATAGTTATTAGTCCAAAACGTTGCAACAAGGTATCTTTCTGGACTGCGTAGAGGAGTGGGTCACCACAATATATATTAAAAACCCTGAACTTTTATGATTCGCACCAATAAATGTACCTGGACTGCGTAGAGGAGTGGGTCACCACAATATATATTAAAAACCCTGAACTTTTATGATTCGCACCAATAAATGTACCTGGACTGCGTAGAGGAGTGGGTCACCACAATATCTTAAAAACCCCAAACTTTTATGAATCGCACCAATAAATGTACCTGGACTGCGTAGAGGAGTGGGTCACCACAATATATATTAAAAACCCTGAACTTTTATGATTCGCACCAATAAATGTACCTGGACTGCGTAGAGGAGTGGGTCACCACAATATCTTAAAAACCCAGAACTTTTATGAATCGCACCAATAAATGTACCTGGACTGCGTAGAGGAGTGGGTCACCACAATATATATTAAAAACCCTGAACTTTTATGATTCGCACCAATAAATGTACCTGGACTGCGTAGAGGAGTGGGTCACCACAATATCTTAAAAACCCAGAACTTTTATGAATCGCACCAATAAATGTACCTGGACTGCATAGAGGAGTGGGTCACCACAATATATTAAAAACCCTGAACTTTTATGATTCGCACCAATAATTGTACCTGGACTGCGTAGAGGAGTGGGTCACCACAATATATATTAAAAACCCTGAACTTTTATGATTCGCACCAATAAATGTACCTGGACTGCGTAGAGGAGTGGGTCACCACAATATCTTAAAAACCCTGAACTTTTATGAATCGCACCAATAAATGTACCTGGACTGCGTAGAGGAGTGGGCACTGGGCACCACAATAAAATATATAAAAAACCTTCAACAGATCTGCATTACACTACACATACGGCTGCTCCTCCATCCTCTCCATCATATACATGTTGGAGTTTTAGCGTGTGACAACCTCTTGTTTTTGATAATGTCAGTGCATTTTGAATATTTTTCAATTTGCCCCACACCACTGAATGTACTTTATCTATGATACGCATCTATCTATCTTGACTGCGTAGTGTGGTGGCCCCGGTACACAATTTGGTACCGAGGCCACAATATAATTAAAAAACCCTCCACGTGTCAGAATTCCACCAAACAAGTATCTGGACTGCATAGTGGGGTGGCCCCGGTACCCAATTTGATACCGGGGCCACAATACCTCCTCCAAACATGGTACAGACAATTCGTCATTGAGATCCCAGACAGACAGGGTCAAAGTGTTATTGTTTGACTTTGTAAACCCAAAAAACTGTCCCTGTTGCACATAGTCGTGCAATGAAGACTGACTTTTTCATTTAAAGGCACGATCTTTCAAGTGTAGTGTTTGTAAGTCTAAGTCATATTATACTTTTGGTAAAATTGGTTTATTTTGTTCCTCTTTATGGTAATTAGTAATAGAATTAAAGTATGAAATAGAATTAAAGTATGAAATAGAATTAAAGTATGAAATAGAATTAAAGTATGAAATAGAATTAAAGTATGAAATAGAGTGGTATAGAGTTGTAGTGTGGTATAGATAGAGTGGTCCACACAATATAATAATAAAACCCTCAACTGGTCTGAATTCCACCAAACAAGTATCTGGACTGCGTAGTGTGGTGGCCCCGGTACACAATTTGGTACCGAGGCCACAATATAATTAAAAAATTGGGCATCAACTGTCACCGTTGTTTAATATCTGATACACCTAAATATGGACTGCACAGTGGAGTGGCCCCGGTAGTAAATTTGGTACCGGGGACACAATACCTCCATCAACCCTCTAAATCCCACTCCACTGATGGCGGACACCGGGCGCACGTCTAACACCAACATTGCAGTTACAGCCGCAGTTATACGCTTTGCAATAGGGTGACTACTATCGTATTTTGTGGTCATGGCAAACGACTGTTGGACGGTCAATTGTTTTGTGAAAGACTTAGCGGTCTTACGACTTACCCTCTGGGAAGATGACCGACTAACAGCAGCAACAGCAGCAGTGGCAGTAGTAGGCGTACCGCTGCAGGATTCCTCGGATGAATCCCGTATTGAGGAGGACTCAGTCTGGCTGCTGACTTGGGCTGTAGGACTGAATCTGATGGAGATTGTGGAGGAAGTTGACGAGGAGGGTGTTGCTGGTGTGTATCCAACTGGACCACGGGATTTAGGTGTCCCTGTACCGATGAGGGTCCTAGCCCCAGTTCCTGAACTAACCACTGAACTATGAAGGTTATTCAGGTGACGTATAAGGGAGGATGTTCCTAGGTGGGCAAGATCCTTACCCCTGCTTATTTGAGCTTTACATAAGCTACATATGGCCATACATTGGTTGTCTGGATTTGGATAAAAATAACTCCAGACCGAAGAGGTGCATTTTTTGGTCTTCTGACCAGGCATGACGATGGGCTTTTTCATCCCATGGACATCAGCTGTTTCCCCCCCTGGTGCCTCATTTACAATAACCACATCACCATCCTCATCATCAAGTTCCTCCACAGCGCCAGCTACATCATCAATAGCCTCCTCCCGAGCCACCTCTTCCCGTACAGTGATGGGAAGGTCAGGCTTGACAACCACCAACACCCTTGGACTCGCCTTGGGGATTTGTGATAATTTCTCTTTAGAAGGCAGAGTTGTTTGCTGTTTTGTTGCTGACAGCATAACTCTCTTCAATTTTTTGTAGGGGGGGGGAGGAGGAGGAGGGCTAAGATCCGTGGGTGAAGCTGAACCACTAGTCATGAACACGGGCCAGGGCCTAAGCCGTTCCTTGCCACTCCGTGTCGTAAATGGCATATTGGCAACTTTACGTTTCTCCTCAGATGATTTAAAGTTTCTCTTTTTGCTACTTTTTCTTAACTTGGGCTTTTTGGATTTTACATGCCCGGTACTACGAGATTGGGCATCGGGCTTGGAAGACGACGTTGATGGCATTTCATCGTCTATGTCATGACTAGTGGCAGCAGCTTCAGCATTAGGAGGAAGTGGGTCTTGATCTTTCCCTACTTTATCCTCCAAATTTTTGGTCTCCATTATATGTAGCACAAGATACTGCAGAATGTGTGAACTTGGTAATATTGCAGTACCAATGGACTTATACTGCTGGATTGGTTTTGCAAATTTGGTTATAATTATTATATATATTTTTTTTTTTTTAATTTTTTATTTTTTTTTACTTTTTTTTTATTTTTTAAAAACTTGGGAATAATGGGGAAATAACTATGCCCTTAGAAGCACAGAGCACAGGACACAGCACCACTGGACTGAACAGGACACGGCACAGGACCCAGCAGCACTACGGAACTCAGCAGGACAGAGCACAGGACACAGCACCACTGGACTGATACTGCAGAATGTGTAAACTTTTTAATATTGCAGTACCACTGGACTTTTACTGCTGAATGTGTGAACTTGGTAATATTGCAGTACCAATGGGCTTATACTGCAGGATTGGTTGTGCAAATTTTGTGGTAATTAAAAAAATTAAAGTAGTTTTTGGTATTTTTTAAAAAAACTTTTTTTTATTTTTTTAAACACAGGGGAATATTGGGGAAATAACTATACCCTTAGAAGCACAGAGCACAGGACACAGCACCACTGGACTGAACAGGACACAGCACAGGACCCAGCAGCACCACTGACCTCAGAAGGACAGAGCACAGCACACAGCACCACTGGACTGATACTGCAGAGCACAGCACAGCACAGTACAGCACAGCACAGCACAGCACAGCACAGCACAGAACTAAACAGCACAGAACTAAACAGCACAGAACTAAACAGCACAGAACTAAACAGCACAGAACTAAACAGCACAGAGGACCACCTAACACACCCTCCCTCTACCCTGATCAATGCCCGAGTGAAGATGGCGGCGACTAGCGGGGAATTTATAGGATCCGAGTATCGCGAGATCCGACAACGGGATTATGAGTCAGAGCCTCAGTTTCACTTTTGAATTTGGCGCCAATACCCGGATCTGTCTCGGATCCGACTCGGATCCGCAACGTTCGGGTGGGCTCGGATTTCATAAATCCGAGTGCGCTCATCCCTATTAAAAACCCTGAACTTTTATGATTTGCACCAATAAATGTACCTGGACTGCGTAGAGGAGTGGGTCACCACAATATATTAAAAACCCTGAACTTTTATGATTCGCACCAATAAATGTACCTGGACTGCGTAGAGGAGTGGGTCACCACAATATCTTAAAAACCCTGAACTTTTATGAATCGCACCAATAAATGTACCTGGACTGCGTAGAGGAGTGGGTCACCACAATATCTTAAAAACCCCGAACTTTTATGAATCGCACCAATAATTGTACCTGGACTGCGTAGAGGAGTGGGTCACCACAATATATTAAAAACCCTGAACTTTTATGATTCGCACCAATAATTGTACCTGGACTGCGTAGAGGAGTGGGTCACCACAATATCTTAAAAACCCCGAACTTTTATGAATCGCACCAATAAATGTACCTGGACTGCGTAGAGGAGTGGGTCACCACAATATCTTAAAAACCCTGAACTTTTATGAATCGCACCAATAAATGTACCTGGACTGCGTAGAGGAGTGGGTCACCACAATATCTTAAAAACCCCGAACTTTTATGAATCGCACCAATAATTGTACCTGGACTGCGTAGAGGAGTGGGTCACCACAATATATTAAAAACCCTGAACTTTTATGATTCGCACCAATAAATGTACCTGGACTGCGTAGAGGAGTGGGTCACCACAATATATATTAAAAACCCTGAACTTTTATGATTCGCACCAATAATTGTACCTGGACTGCGTAGAGGAGTGGGTCACCACAATATATTAAAAACCCTGAACTTTTATGATTCGCACCAATAAATGTACCTGGACTGCGTAGAGGAGTGGGTCACCACAATATCTTAAAAACCCTGAACTTTTATGAATCGCACCAATAAATGTACCTGGACTGCGTAGAGGAGTGGGTCACCACAATATATTAAAAACCCTGAACTTTTATGATTCGCACCAATAAATGTACCTGGACTGCGTAAAGGGGGTGGGCACTGGGCACCACAATAAAATATATAAAAAAACCTTCAACAGATCTGCATTACACTACACATACGGCTGCTCCTCCATCCTCTCCATCATATACATGTTGGAGTTTTAGCGTGTGACAACCTCTTGTTTTTGATAATGTCAGTGCATTTTGAATATTTTTCAATTTGCCCCACACCACTGAATGTACTTTATCTATGATACGCAATACGCATCTATCTATCTTGACTGCGTAGTGTGGTGGCCCCGGTACACAATTTGGTACCGAGGCCACAATATAATTAAAAAACCCTCCACGTGTCAGAATTCCACCAAACAAGTATCTGGACTGCATAGTGGGGTGGCCCCGGTACCCAATTTGATACCGGGGCCACAATACCTCCTCCAAACATGGTACAGACAATTCGTCATTGAGATCCCAGACAGACAGGGTCAAAGTGTTATTGTTTGACTTTGTAAACCCAAAAAACTGTCCCTGTTGCACATAGTCGTGCAATGAAGACTGACTTTTTCATTTAAAGGCACGATCTTTCAAGTGTAGTGTTTGTAAGTCTAAGTCATATTATACTTTTGGTAAAATTGGTTTATTTTGTTCCTCTTTATGGTAATTAGTAATAGAATTAAAGTATGAAATAGAATTAAAGTATGAAATAGAATTAAAGTATGAAATAGAATTAAAGTATGAAATAGAGTGGTATATAGAGTTGTAGTGTGGTATAGATAGAGTGGTCCACACAATATAATAATAATAAAACCCTCCACGTGTCAGAATTCCACCAAACAAGTATCTGGACTGCATAGTGGGGTGGCCCCGGTACCCAATTTGATACCGGGGCCACAATACCTCCTCCAAACATGGTACAGACAATTCGTCATTGAGATCCCAGACAGACAGGGTCAAAGTGTTATTGTTTGACTTTGTAAACCCAAAAAACTGTCCCTGTTGCACATAGTCGTGCAATGAAGACTGACTTTTTCATTTAAAGGCACGATCTTTCAAGTGTAGTGTTTGTAAGTCTAAGTCATATTATACTTTTGGTAAAATTGGTTTATTTTGTTCCTCTTTATGGTAATTAGTAATAGAATTAAAGTATGAAATAGAATTAAAGTATGAAATAGAATTAAAGTATGAAATAGAATTAAAGTATGAAATAGAGTGGTATAGAGTTGTAGTGTGGTATAGATAGAGTGGTCCACACAATATAATAATAAAACCCTCAACTGGTCTGAATTCCACCAAACAAGTATCTGGACTGCGTAGTGTGGTGGCCCGGTACACAATTTGGTACCGAGGCCACAATATAATTAAAAAATTGGGCATCAACTGTCACCGTTGTTTAATATCTGATACACCTAAATATGGACTGCACAGTGGAGTGGCCCCGGTAGTAAATTTGGTGCCGGGGCCACAATACCTCCTCCAACTTCCAAGTGTAGTGTTTATAAAGACAGACAGCGTCGAAGTGTTATTAGTTGACTTTCTTAACCCTAAAATTGTCCCTGTTGCAAATATTCGTGCAATGGACAGTTACTTTTTTATTGAAAGACTCAAGCTGTCAAGTGTAGTGTTTATAAAATATAAACAACAATACAGTAGTTTTAGAGCACGTCAATACCTCTTGTTTTAAATTATGACACGGCATTTTACTTTTGGTTTAATTTCTTGTATTTTTTTAAATTTGGTTTTACTTTTTGAACATGGCAAACGACTGTTGATTGGTCATATAATGCAAAAAAAAAAGGTCCAAGATGGAATTGTCCTTGGGCCCTCACACCCACCCTTATGTTGTTTAAATAGGACATGCACACTTTAACAAACCAATCATTTCAGCGACAGGGCCTACCAAACAACTTTGGCTGAAATGATTGGTTTGTTTGGGCCCCCACACCAAAAAAGCTATTCATCTCTCCCTGTACAGACTAAACAGGCTCTACTGAGGCAAGATGTTGTCCTCATCCTCAACCTCTGATTCCTCTCCCCCTACAGTGTGTACTTCCTCCTCATCACACATTATCAATTCGTCCCCGCTGGACTCCACAACCACAGGTCCCTCTGTAGTATCTGGAGGGCAGTGCTGTACTTCATTGAGGAATTGATTATTCATTTTTATAAACATCATTTTTTCAACGTTATGAGGAAGCAACCTCCTTCGCCGCTCACTGACCAGGTTCCCCGCTGCACTAAAAACTCTTTCCGAGTACACACTGGAGGGGGGACAACTCAGGTAAAATAGAGCCAGTTTGTACAGGGGCTTCCAAACTGCCTTTTTTTCCTGCCAGTAACAATATGGACTGTCTGACATGTCTACTTGGATGGTGTCAGCAAAGTAATCATCCACAATTTTTTCTATTGTGACAGCATCCAATGCAGCGAGAGTAGACATGTCTGCAATGGTTGGCAGGTCCTTCAGTCCGGACCAGATGTTATCAGCATCCCCGCCAGTGCCTCTTTTGGGAAAACTGAGCTTTTTCCTCGCAGCCATAGATGTGGAAGAAAATGAGGGTGGAGCTGTTGGCATGTCACGGTCCTCTTCAGAGGACAATCTCCTGACCAGCAGGTCTTTGCACCGCTGTAGACTTGTGTCCGCCGGAAACAGAGACACAACATACGCTTTAAACCGAGGATCGAGCACGGTGGCCAGAATGTATTCCTCTGACTTTAAAAGAGTGACCACCCTCGGATCCTGGCAAAGCGTACGAAGGGCTACATCCACAAGAGCTACATGCTTGGTGTAATCGCAATGGCTTACCAGCTCCTCCCTCACTTTCTCCAGCTGCTTCTGCAACAGCCTGATCAGGGGAATGACCTGACTCAAGCTGGCAGTGTCGGAACTGACTTCTCGTGTGGCAAGTTCAAATGGCTGCAGAACCTTGCACAACACGGAAATCAGTCTCCACTGCGCTTGACTGAGGCGCATCCCCACTCCTTTGCCTATGTCGTAGGTGGCTGTGTAGGCCTGAATGGCCTTTTGCTGCTCCTCCATCCTCTGCAGCATATAGAGGGTGGAGTTCCAGCGCGTCACAACCTCTTGTTTGAGGTGATGGCAGGGCAGGTTCATGCTTTTTTGATGTGCCTCTAGTCTGCGGTAGGCACTGGCTGAATGCCGAAAGTGTCCAGCAATTTTGCGCGCCACCGCAAGCATCTCCTGCACACCCCTGTCACTCTTGAGGTAATGCTGCACCACCAAATTAATGGTGTGGGCAAAACATGGGACGTGCTGGAAATTGCCCATATTTAATGCCCGCACAATGTTACTGGCATTGTCTGACACCACAAATCCCCATGAGAGTCTAAGTGGGGTAAGCCACTGGGAGATAATTTCCCTCATTTTCTCTAATATGTTGTCAGCGTTGTGCCTCTTATTAAAGCCTGTAATGCACAATGTTGCCTGCCTTTGCATGAGCAGCCATTTTGTAGATGCTGCTACTGATGCAGCTGTTGCTGTTGCTGCGGAAGGGGATGCATCTACCCAGTGGGCTGTCACAGTCATATAGTCCTTCGTTTGCCCAGAACCACTTGTCCACATGTCCGTGGTTAAGTGGACAGTGGGTACAACCGCATTTTTAAGAGCACTGAGGACACTTGATCGTACTTCTCTGTACATTTTTGGTATCGCCTGCCTAGTGAAGTGGAATCTCGAGGGGATTTGGTACCGGGGACACAATTCCTCCATCAACCCTCTAAATCCCACTCCACTGATGGCGGACACCGGGCGCACGTCTAACACCAACATTGCAGTTACAGCCGCAGTTATACGCTTTGCAATAGGGTGACTACTATCGTATTTTGTGGTCATGGCAAACGAC
This sequence comes from Mixophyes fleayi, assembly GCF_038048845.1. Taxonomy (NCBI): domain Eukaryota; kingdom Metazoa; phylum Chordata; class Amphibia; order Anura; family Limnodynastidae; genus Mixophyes; species Mixophyes fleayi. The sequence continues at coordinate 238,064,399 of NC_134406.1, forward strand.
TGTTGGACGGTCAATTGTTTTGTGAAAGACTTAGCGGTCTTACGACTTCCCCTCTGGGAAGATGACCGACTAACAGCAGCAACAGCAGCAGTGGCAGTAGTAGGCGTACCGCTGCAGGATTCCTCGGATGAATCCCGTATTGAGGAGGACTCAGTCTGGCTGCTGACTTGGGCTGCAGGACTGAATCTGATGGAGATTGTGGAGGAAGTTGACGAGGAGGGTGTTGCTGGTGTGTATCCAACTGGACCACGGGATTTAGGTGTCCCTGTACCGATGAGGGTCCTAGCCCCAGTTCCTGAACTAACCACTGAACTATGAAGGTTATTCAGGTGACGTATAAGGGAGGATGTTCCTAGGTGGGCAAGATCCTTACCCCTGCTTATTTGAGCTTTACATAAGCTACATATGGCCATACATTGGTTGTCTGGATTTGGATAAAAATAACTCCAGACCGAAGAGGTGCATTTTTTGGTCTTCTGACCAGGCATGCTGATGGGCTTTTTCATCCCATGGACATCAGCTGTTTCCCCCCCTGGTGCCTCATTTACAATAACCACATCACCATCCTCATCATCAAGTTCCTCCACAGCGCCAGCTACATCATCAATAGCCTCCTCCCGAGTCACCTCTTCCCGTACAGTGATGGGAAGGTCAGGCTTGACAACCACCAACACCCTTGGACTCGCCTTGGGGATTTGTGATAATTTCTCTTTAGAAGGCAGAGTTGTTTGCTGTTTTGTTGCTGACAGCATAACTCTCTTCAATTTTTTGTAGGGGGGGGGAGGAGGAGGAGGGCTAAGATCCGTGGGTGAAGCTGAACCACTAGTCATGAACACGGGCCAGGGCCTAAGCCGTTCCTTGCCACTCCGTGTCGTAAATGGCATATTGGCAACTTTACGTTTCTCCTCAGATGATTTAAAGTTTCTCTTTTTGCTACTTTTTCTTAACTTGGGCTTTTTGGATTTTACATGCCCGGTACTACGAGATTGGGCATCGGGCTTGGAAGACGACGTTGATGGCATTTCATCGTCTATGTCATGACTAGTGGCAGCAGCTTCAGCATTAGGAGGAAGTGGGTCTTGATCTTTCCCTACTTTATCCTCCAAATTTTTGGTCTCCATTATATGTAGCACAAGATACTGCAGAATGTGTGAACTTGGTAATATTGCAGTACCAATGGACTTATACTGCTGGATTGGTTTTGCAAATTTGGTTATAATTATTATATATTTTTTATTTTTTTTTACTTTTTTTTTATTTTTAAAAAACTTGGGAATAGTGGGGAAAAAACTATGCCCTTAGAAGCACAGAGCACAGGACACAGCACCACAGGACTGAACAGGACACGGCACAGGACCCAGCAGCACTACGGAACTCAGCAGGACAGAGCACAGGACACAGCACCACTGGACTGATACTGCAGAATGTGTGAACTTGGTAATATTGCAGTACCAATGGACTTATACTGCTGGATTTTTTTTTGCAAATTTGGTTATAATTATTATATATTTATTTTTTTTTAAAAAATTTTTATTTTTTTTTACTTTTTTTTTATTTTTTAAAAACTTGGGAATAATGGGGAAATAACTATGCCCTTAGAAGCACAGAGCACAGGACACAGCACCACTGGACTGAACAGGACACGGCACAGGACCCAGCAGCACTACGGAACTCAGCAGGACAGAGCACAGGACACAGCACCACTGGACTGATACTGCAGAATGTGTGAACTTGGTAATATTGCAGTACCAATGGACTTATACTGCTGGATTGGTTTTGCAAATTTGGTTATAATTATTATATATATTATTTTTTTTTTAAATTTTTTATTTTTTTTTACTTTTTTTTTATTTTTTAAAAACTTGGGAATAATGGGGAAATAACTATGCCCTTAGAAGCACAGAGCACAGGACACAGCACCACTGGACTGAACAGGACACAGCACAGGACCCAGCAGCACCACTGACCTCAGAAGGACAGAGCACAGCACACAGCACCACTGGACTGATACTGCAGAACACAGCACAGCACAGCACAGCACAGCACTAAACAGCACAGCACAGCACTAAACAGCACAGAACTAAACAGCACAGAACTAAACAGCACAGAACTAAACAGCACAGAACTAAACAGCACAGAACTAAACAGCACAGAACTAAACAGCACAGAGGACCACCTAACACACCCTCCCTCTACCCTGATCAATGCCCGAGTGAAGATGGCGGCGACTAGCGGGGAATTTATAGGATCCGAGTATCGCGAGATCCGACAACGGGATTATGAGTCAGAGCCTCAGTTTCACTTTTGAATTTGGCGCCAATACCCGGATCTGTCTCGGATCCGACTCGGATCCGCAACGTTCGGGTGGGCTCGGATTTCATAAATCCGAGTGCGCTCATCCCTAGTATACATACCCAGACTGACTCCCTGTTATGCTGTATTGCTGCTGACCTTGGCTTCCCTTGTGATTGCTTCTTGGGTAGTGCTTACCCCTGTTATCCTATCTTGTAACAGTCCTTGCTTGTTTTGACAACTCTCTCACGGATCCTGATTTTGTACTGCACTATTGCCAGTGTACCAGTCCTAGGCTATGTGACCTGCTTTTGGATTTTCTTTTCTCTCCACTGTGTTACACCTAGTGGCTGATCAGAAAGCCGTGACCTGTGTGTACCCGGCAGCAAAAGTCCATCCTGCCTTGCGGTGGTTCTTGGTGATGATTGGATGATCCAATAGACTCTGTGCCTCTGTTTGGTCGGTGCTTAACCAGGCTAACATGTGTATCCATCACCCCAGGGCTCTCATCCTTAGACAATCATTACACTATGCATCTTGAACCTTATCCATATACCAGGGTCATGTGAATACTTTTCATTTCAGGAAGTCTATTTCAGGCAAGGTGAAACCTGGCATGATGGAGCCATGAGTATTTTCTTTATAAGAAAAAGTATATTGTTTCCCTTAAGCCCATCTCGTCCTAAATAATGTTGCTTACTTCAGTGATGTGAAAGCCCTGCTTGGGCTTTCACATTACTGGATCCTCTCCCACCAGGCCCCAGAGAAGTCACATCAGTATGTACGCTGGTAGTTATGCCACTGCTAGTACTGTATAACACAAGTTAAATTATGCAACATATTTTTCACATACTCACAGACAGTTGTACCATCAGCCTTTGGTATATTTCCCTGCACTGTATTTTCACTGATAGTGTCAGTGCATGTTAAAAGAGTGATCTGTTGATCAAAATGTTAAACATTATGGGGGCATTTAGAGTTGGATGCAATTACGTCTAAAACATACACTTAAAACATGCACCGCAAAAATGGCGCAATTCCATGAATATTATGAAGTGTACATATGTTAAGATATGTGCAACTCTAAACGGTGTGTTTGAGTTGTAGAATTTGTTTGCATGAAGATACATTTAAAGAACATTAAGATATGTTTTAAGCATATTATTATTCACCGGCATCCTAGAGGGGGCAGTCATCATCATCATCATCATCATGATGACTGGCATTTCTATGTATATCTTAAGAAAAATAGAAAATAAATAAATAAAGCTGAGCCCCCCTCCCCACCCCATGAAAATAAATGAAGCAGGCACCACTGCTCATAGCCTGGACTGGTTACTGCTAATGACTGGGCTCCTCTCCGCAAAAGGCGCCACCACCACTAGACTGTGAAGGCTGGTCTGGTCACACAATACCAAGGGCACCCGCAGCACAGCATGGGGTCCTAGCAGGAATGTCCCACCTGTTCAGCATGAGTAGAAATTCCTTATGGGATTTGAGTCCACAAACAGAAAAAATGGGACACCCCCTCAGGAAAAGTCAGCCTTGTGCTGGTAGCATTGGGTCTCCTGGTAACACCCATAGCCAGTGGGTGTTGGGGTAATTAGTGTTTAAATTAAAGATATAGTATTTTAATATCTGGCACTACTTGTCCCAGTAACCTATTGCTACCAGAGCATACTGGCACTTGTAGTCAGGAACTAGCTGGTTGGAGGGGGGGGGAGGGGGGCAGTGGGGAATCTGCCCCCCAGGCCGGTCCCATAGTGAGCTACCTTGGGTTCGGTCACTGGGCTACCTTTAAAATGCTCCTAATAGGCTGGTGAGCCGACTCTCACCTCCGGGCTAAAATTTGCCAGCCAGCCCCTGCTTGCAGTATTCGGCCTATGCTTGTATTCCCCTTCTCCCTCCCGTTACACCTCTCCACACACTCTGGGCATATGTGTACTCATTTTTGGTGTGCATGCACAGTACGAAAATGCGTATATCCTGCTTCTAAAGCTGGTACACACTACAGGGTTTTCAGCCAATTACCGGGCCAATCACATGATAATCGACCATTCGGCCCAATATCACATACTGTGTACAGTCCAACGATGAATAATTATTGTTCCAAAGCACATCATATCGTTTAATTTGATTTTTAAACCAAGCTAAAAATCTTGTTCAGCGATGGAACGATGTCGTTCCAATTCTGCAGTGTGTATGCACTCATGACAGGCAGTGTCCATTGATCTCTATGGAGTGTGCAGCCTCACGATCTTTTCAGCTGATGGTTATGACAGACGATGATGATGATGACAGAGCACAGATCTGACAGTAAATCATGTAAAACATGTTTAGTGTGTGCACATGAATCGGCATTCTGATTGGGCCCTTTTTTTGTAATGGTTGGTAAAATCTTTAATGATACCGCATCGGGGGAATCTGTGCATAGTGTGTACCCAGCCTAACTCTAAATGACTGCCTCTGTTTATATATTTCTAGACATATCTCGGATGCTTAAATTAAAGGGCATGTGTTATCTCATAGAGAGTATAGAGTATAGATTTGTAGCACAGTGGCTTAGTGGTTAGCACTTCTGCCTCACAGCACTGGGGCCATGAGTTTAATTCCTGACCATGGCCTTACCTGTGTGGAGTTTGTGTGTTTGTGTCGGTTTCCTACAGGTTCTCCGGTTTCCTCCCACACTCCAAAAACATACTGATAGGTTAATTGGCTGCTAACAAATTGACCCTAGTCTGTGTGTGTGTGTGTGTGTGTGTGTGTGTGTGTGTGTGTGTGTGTTAGGGAATTTAGACTGTAAGCTCCAATGGGGCAGGGACTGATGTGAGTGAGTTCTCTGTACAGCGCTGCGGAATTAGTGGCACTATATAAATAAATGGTGGTGGTGATGATGATGTTACAACTACAGTAGATACTGCCATGTAACCAGCTTTCTTTATCAACAATCCGTTTAACATTCCTTGATTGTTTCAAACCTGCATCACAGAACATTCATAGGCCACAGTTAAGGACACTCTTGGGGAAATTGTATATTTTTCAGAGGTGGATTTACTACTAAAGTGTAAATTTGCAGTTTTCCTTAACTTCCAACCAGACGTATTGTTCCATCACTAAATTGATTAAAACCAATTGCACTAATTACACTGCCATTTAGTCTATTTAAAAAGATCCTTCCCCTCTGTTGTGAAGATTTTCTATGACTGCTTATTGCAGTAATAGAAAATCTTCAATCGTGCAATTTAACAAGAAAATGTCACCTTCACAGCTGAGTGATGTTCAGATCCCCAGTGATACTGGCTGGCAGCAGTAAGAGGAGTCTGCACAGGGTCCTTACTGTACACGTGAGTTGGCATGTGCATGCACAATGGAACTAGGCCTCCAATTATAGATTGTATTAAAAAATAATAAAGTTATTAAACTAAAAACTAAAAAAATACAAAATAGAAAAAAAAAATATTTATAAAAAAATAAAGAAAAATAATTGCTCAATTTTACTAATAAAGCATTTTTCCTGCAGTGACCTCCAGCTAACGCCATCCTGGCTTCCCTATTCCCTAGTAATAGTTTTCACCGGCCAGGTGTTTTTCTTTATCAAACCTGTTTCTACCTCAACATCACACAGCCTTCAAAGCCCAGTGAATTAAAGCACACTTATTATTTCATGGAGAGTATCGTCTTATTGAACACATATGTGTATTTACTAACATAGTTCAAATGTGCAGTTATCCGTAGCATCCCATCGGACATATGTTTTCATTGTCCATCTTACACTGCATTAAATCTAATTGCTGTGTGGTTGCTATGGGTGCAGGATACTTGTACATTCCATCCCCAAAGTCTTTTAGGCAAATTCATCTTTGTAGTTTTAAATTCATAGATATGTACAAAGCATATATTTTTTATTTAAAAATAAACATATACAGTATATTAGGAAAAATCTGCTGTTCACAGGTTATTGTGCAATTTTGTGCTTAATGTTCCTTAAACCTTATTTTACTTTTCCCTCTAATGTAGTAGGAACTTTTATTATTTTTTTTTCAAAACAGAAGATCCTGGCACTTATCTGTCCTTTTCTTCATAGAATAGGGGAGTACCAGGAACCACGAAGAAAGATATCCTGAGCCAGCTCAAGTCTACGCTACACACTTAGGGCATAGAGTATTACGGGACGCCGTTCTTCTACAGGGACCCCGTAAGGAGGTATGGGCATGGCTGCATACGCCACTCGTGTCACTGCCCCATGGGTGGGTCTTGAATGTGGTCTCTATGCGGCAGTGCGAGAAGATAACTCAGGATATGGCAGCAGGAAGGCAGCACCTGGAATATAGCAACACAGCAGGGGCACTTGTACCAGGAATGTAGCAGCAATAGGAATACAGCACGGAATGAGATGTAGTACCAGAAATATAGCAACTGGTTAGCAGTACAGGATATATCAACTTTATGGAGCCAGGAGACAAGGCACTTATCAAAGATAAATGCTCCAGCACCACAACAGTGCACAGTGTGAGTTTATATATTAGACTATCATGTAAGGGACAGTGAGGAGATCTGCTTGATCATGTGACAGATTAAATAAAGGAACTGCATTGTGACACCCTAAAGTCAACGCCGTCAGGGGGGAGGGTAGCCTGCAGCACCGCAAAGCAGAGAAGGAATCACGTGCTGGGAGCAATTAAGTTTGATGCGTGACAGAGAGGAAGAGGTCATCTGGCTTGTGCTCATAATAAGTAGAGTTTATTAGGGCCCTTGACCACTATTTATTTTATTTATTAGCAGTCATTTATATAAAAACAATATATCACCTGGCCGGTGATCATATCAATATTATAGTTGTTGTATTTTTTACTGTTTATAAGTTGCACTTCTATGGGGACATGTTATGTTGGAATAACAAGTGAACTTTCCCGAACTGACTTTACTCTTTAGAGCTTTAAAGCTTTTCATTTATTATATAATATACGCCACTCAGATATTGCACCCAAATTACTGAAATGTTCTACACAATTTCATCTCTCCTTCATTTTTATTTCTATATATGGCGTATTTTAGTTTCTTTTGCTGTAAATGTTCAGCATAGCTATTATTAAAACCATATTACGCATATTAGTGAATAGGACCTGTCCAACCCAGATTTGCAAACAAGCCACAGAGGCCAGGGCCTAAAGCTGGGTACACACTACAGAAATTTCGACCAACTTTTTATGCCGAGCGATTTTACATGCGATTGATGTTCTGATCGCTCGGTCCATGGACTGCATACACATGAGCCTTGTTTAGGACAATAAAGGGAGGAGCGGACGTCCCTTTAGCAACTTTTTTACAGCCATGTTGTCGTGAGCAATGACTAATTTCATACTCACTGTTGTGGATCGGTCGGAAGTTTATACACACTACACAACGGAAACGAGATTGGAACGAAAATATTAAATGGTACGACCAACCAAATGAGGTGACAATCATCCATTTGGGCAGACTTTTGAACGAGCGATCGTATGTCGGCTGATTTAGCCGATTATTGGATGAAAACTGTGTAGTGTGTACCCAGCTTAAGAGTTGGACGGGTACATGAATAAATGTAATGCTGCTATTCTCCTACCAGGAAATCACAGCATTGTGAAGTGATGATATAACAATAAATGAATGGGGTCTTGTTTTGACAAAGGAATCACACTGGTGTGACAGGGAAACAGTGTTTCCAATCCACCTTAAACTCACTGGGCCAGAGTCATTAAGAAAAGTAAGGCAAAAAAAAGGAGTAAATGTTCTCCGGGACAAACCATGTTACAATGCAAGGGGTGCAAATTAGTTTATTATTTTGCACTTAAGTTATATACTGGCTGTTTTTTTATCTAGTACACAAATACTTGATATCTGTATTTTTTCACTGAAATTTAAAGTTAATCTAGGACATGCCTTACCCCAACAATCATACTGGCCACACATTTTAAATTTTCCTCCCCCTCCAATAAAACAATGTTTTTCCCGGATGCAAAGTTACTCTGTTTTTATGCTTTGCTCTCCCTAATGACTCAGGCCCACTGAGCGTATTAAAGCTTAAAAATGCTGGCATGTACGTCTCTGCCCTAACCCGGCAAGAGTCTAGGGCGGCAGGTGGTATTGGGACCATATACTATATGTACAAGTAATCACTGTCTTTATAACATAATTTTGTTGTGACTTGTTTGACAAATAGTATTTGACACATATAGAAAGGAGAGCACTACAATATATCATTTAGATTAAATTTTAAAAAAAACATTTTATATTCTAAATCAGGGAAGGAGCAGACAAGAGAAAAGGAAGTAAGAGAATGTCTTTGTTATTATGAAATAAATGTATCTTTTATCAAAGTTTGTAAATTGCAAAAATCAATTATCAGTGCTGTCCTAATATAATAAAAAATTACAAAGGATAATGTGCAATAAATGAACCACTTATCCAAGAAATTCTCTAATGTTACTACGTCTCGTTTGCATTAGAATCTCCTGCAAATTACAATTCCACTCCACTTTCCTATGCCGTACTGGTGGGATATAACTGTTCTATGAATAAGGTTTCCATAGATCAAGTATAACAATTAATGAATTAGATAGACTACAGATTACATTCATATGACTTGTTAGTATCGTATATTAGCACTTAGGGCTGTTCCCTGCCACATCTGAGAGGTAGCCAGATAGCCAGGTACAAAGCGTCACCATTGCTACCCGTTTACCAAAGATATGTGAAATATATAATTCTGATATTTTAATATCAAAAGGTTTTAATGGCATATTTTATTTTACAGTGCTATTAGATAAGTGAATGTTTGGGGATATAATTTTATTGTACTTTGTATATTTGACCACATACAAATTGTAACAGCTGTGAATGATTTAATGATTTATGCATGTAACACACACACTGGGAGTGTAAATATATGGTATCTGCATCTATATAGTTATATCTATCAATATATATATATATATATATTAGGTAGATATATAGGTAGATAGATAGATAGATAGATAGATAGATAGATAGATAGATAGATAGATAGATAGATAGATTGAAAAAAAATTGTTTGTTTGTTGCCAAATAGCTTTGACACCCCTGCACCAATTGGAATGAAACCGAAAGATGGTCCATTTGGATCCTGGCCAGATTTTAGGAGGATTTGGTTTTCAGCCGGATCTTCTGTTGGTGTACGCTGGGCAGAACTTTGACCCTGGGAGCCTGTTCTGAGTTACCACTGGATGACTTTGGATGAAAATTTCATAGACTGGTAACATTTGTTCCCAGAAGACATACTACAGGGTCGAGGTCCCGGTCAGTCCTCCCGTTGGTGTACGCTGGGCAGAACTTTGACCCAGGGGAGTCTGTTCTGGGCCACAATACCTCTGAAGATATCCTGTGGAATCTGACACCAAGACATTAGCAGCAGATCCTGTAAGTGCTGTACGTTGCGATATGGCTTGGACTTGGCTTTCCAGCACATCTCATAGATGCTCGATCAAACTGAGATCTGGGGAATTTGGAGGCCAAGTCAACACCGTGAGCTCTTTGTCTTGTTCCTAAGACCATTCCTGAATGATTTTTGCAGTGTGGCATTGTCCTGCTGAAAGAGGCCACGGCCATCAGAGAGTACCATTGCCATGAAGGGGTGTACTTGGGCAGCAATAATGTTTAGGTATGTGATACATGTCATAGTAATATCCACATGAATGCCAGGACCCAAGATATCTCAGCAGAACATTGCCCAGAGCATCACACTGCATTCGCCGACTTGCCTTCTTCCCATAGTGCATCATGGTACCATCTTTTTCCCTGGTAATCGAGGCACACACACCCGGCCGTCCTCATGATGTAAAAGAAAAGGTGATCCATCAGACCAGGCCACCTTCTTTCATTGCCGCATGGTCCAGTTCTGATGCGTACATGCCCATTTTGTGTGCCTGTGTAACAGGATTCCCACAACATAATTGTCATTAGCCTGATGTAGCTCTTCATTTTGTCTTCTCGTAATGTGTAGCAAGGCTGTACCTGGCCAGCTAGTTACCCTTCGGATTTGGTGGGGAGCAGCCATAAGGGCTCATATGTGACACTAACAAGTCCCCTGAATGTGAGTTATATTTCATCTTACATTTTATGCTTCATCTATGGAAGCATTTTGTTGTCTATGACAGCTCACTACTGAATGTAAATGTAAATAATTACATTTATTTTTCCTTATATCAGTAGAACATACGCAGCTTGGGACAATGGAGACACTGCTGCAAAGGGATGAGGCACTGCAACGTTTTATGGTTGGGGCAGATTTAAATCCAAGCCTTGGAGACACCACATTGATTGCTATGAAATAATAAAACTATTGTTTAAATTACCTTGAATCAACATTGCAGTAGAAATTAATTTATAGTCTTTTACTGCAAATAAGCCTCAATGAAAGACAACAGTTTTGTTTTTATTATCCTGCACATACTTTGTTTACCTCCTATAACCAATATCGCATGAAGGAATTTATGAAACATTGTGTAAATAAACAAATATATTAAATCCCATGGTACCTCCTCTCCTCATTTTGCTCAAATTGTTCTGATAATGTGGAGCCTGAGCAGATTGCCCATGTCTGTTGGGAAAATAACGCTGGATCTGAGGTTTTGCTCTTCAATACATGAGGTTTAAACGACATTGTCACTTTTGAAATAATTACAGCATTTCTGGATTTTGCACAAAACAATCAGCGGTGTTGTGAAACCTCTGATAAAATGTTATTGTTTGGTGCACATGATTTGTTGGCTATTTTTAAAAAGAAATGTTGTCTTTATAGCAAAAATACAGGAATTATACATAGCCGGTATATATAGTACTTCAGCTCCTCAATGTCAAAGATCTTCAACGGCAATGCAATTGGAAATAATAATTGCAATCAAACAGTGTGTGAGATTCTCAGATGTGTTTTTATCTGATAGAGTTTTTTTCACTGGAAAGAAGCCTTCATGTTTTCATCCCTATGAATACTCTGAAACACATCCATCAACCCGCCTGGATGTCATGAAATGAAAATTCATTTTTATACACAGTAAATGTTTGCACAATCCCCTTTTGATACCTGAACTGCCCGGCCTCATTATAACTATTCTTGAGGTTCCAAAGTTTTAATGGTGAAAGGTAATCTCTGCGATTCATTTGCCTAGCATATCTTTTTTTTGATCAGATGAATACTTTTTTTTCAGTTTTCAAAATACTGGGTTCTCTAAGAGCCAATATATGCTCTTAATCATGGCTCAATTTCTTTTATCCACGTCCCTTCTTCTTGCGCTAGAAGCAAGACGGACGTTTAGAATCAGACCAAGAAGATCTGAGCTCCGGTCCATATTTTAATGTCATGTTTCCACAGATATTACCTTATTTTATTTGAGTTCACAGGTGGCCTATTTAAAATGTCTCTTCATGTATTCTAAATTCCAAGATAAAATAGTTTTTTAACTTATAATAATAATAGGCTCAAACGGGGAAAAAAAATACATAGAACATTTGTACTTAATAAGGAGCGAAGGAGGTGCCCATTTTATTCCTTATGAACCTCATGAAAATCTGTATGGACGCGTCTCTATTTTTATATACTAGTTTCATATTCATTTCACTTTGATAGATAAGATGCCTTTCTTACCCCAACAAACCTTAGCCGTCACCCCATGAATAACAATGGAAGCTTTAACAGCAGCGTGACTTTAAAATATATTCAACACATTTTTTAGTACATGTATATGTGAGAAATCAAAGTCTAGCCTTTTGTCCATATAAAATATTAACCAAATTATGGTGAAATTGTATTGCGTGTTACATACTGTATTACTTGAAAGCGATTCTTATTGTATCTTTTTATGTGGTCTTGACAGCTGGTGCAGTGGGTATTCTTCAAAGTGTCCCAATCCTTAAATCTACTGACATTGTGAAGAGAAACAGGCTTAACTAAGTTTAAGTTTTGCTACTTTTGTGTTAGAACTATTTGAGATATGAATTGTTAATAATATAATAAAATTAATAATAATTGTTGTGTTAGTGTTATGAGATTGTGATAATGCTTAGAAACACATCATACAATATTTATTTTTATACAGCACATACATTTTTTTATTCAACACTGCACACTCTAGTGTGTATGGGATGTAATTATGTACTATTCTGCCCCTCATAACTCCAACTGAGCACAAGTAAGGACTCCTAGTAGTGGAGAATATTTAAATGCACCACATGCCAAGACACTACTGGATGCAGCAAGGCAGAGTTGTGCATGTCCTCATTTATCCAGTATTTTGGCTCTCAGCACTAGATGGGGGACAAGTTATTATTATTATTTTAATTTTTCTTAGCTTTTACCCAACTCTAGCTAGACAGAGTACATTGCCGTTAGTAAAATGTTCTCACAATTCCTTGTTACTGCAATTTGCATCTCTGGGCTAGACGTAAGCTTCCCCTGCATTGGGGAGATGCAATAGTTGGTCTAGTCCACTCATTGGAATGTGGACACCTAAATCAACTAACTGAGAGCACCTTGCAAACTTTAAAAAAAAAACTGTAAAATGAGGGAAATATGACAAGGTTTAGTATCAAATATCACTCTTACTCATCACACATCAGTTCTCAGATTCTATCATGTAAAAAAAAAAAAATCCTGCACCCAACAATGACAATTGGATTAATTCTCTGAATCATTGATCCCCCACTCACACTTAATGTCATGTATAACTGTATTAGTAAGTAGTCTATTACTACATACTGTTCTTCTCCTGTGGAATGATTTCTCACAACCAATCAGATTAGCCTATGCTCTCCAATGCTTCAAGCATGCCCTTAAAACTCATCTCTTTATTAAAGCTTATTAGATGTCCTCCTAACTCCTTTGCATCTGCCATCACCTCCATTCCCCAAAGAGTGCTACACTATTTGTGTCTTCCCTTTCATTTTAGGAGGAGAGAACCCAACAATTATGGAACATATTGGTACTAATGATGAAGTTAGTGGTAGATCAATGGTAGTCAAAAGCAATTTCAGGAATTACTCTGTAAACTTAATGCAAATTTTCACAGCACTATTTTGTGCCGTTTGCTATACCTGACAAACAGAGGGAGCTTGGCAAGTAAATAATGGCTAAACGTTTTTGTTGAATTGAGGTGTTTGAGTTTTAGAGAACTGAGCAATTTTCTCTCTTGGCTACATGCTACAGGAGTAACCTAAACAGGAAGGAAAAGGTTGTGTAAGGGGAGAAGATGATTGTAAGGCTGGAGAATGTTAAATTAAAAGCCCCACAGTTAAGGGATCATTATTCAAAGAAGACTAAAGTGCATCCCAAAGAAGTTAGAGACAAAGTAATACAAATGTAAAAATTAGAACAAAAGAGAAAAAAGTGTTTGAATGTGTCAGTGGGCGCTGTTGGTCCAATTTTCAGGAAGTTGAAGTAACTTCAAACCACCCAAATGCAAATTCTGCAAGTGGTGACTCTACAAATATTAAAGTATGGGGAATTTATACTGATGCAAAATCATATTTCAGGATTATATTTCTTAAGATATTTTTGTAAAATAAACAATGTCACATTAAAATAATTCATTTTGAGTTTCAGTGCATTTAAATAAGGATATCACAGATACAAAAATTCAGTGTTGGATTTGGTACTGTATAATGTACAAGAGAGGGGGCCTTTGAGGATTAGTGATCGCAACATGGTAACATTTAGCTAGAGTTTTAATAAAACATTTTGTAGAGGAAAAGGTATGAATTTTAGACCAAAGTTGAATCAGCTCAGAGAAGCAGTGACATTTGTAGAATGTGAACTATATAGAAAACAGAAACCAAATGGGAGATTTTCAAAAACATTTTAAATAAATACTGTTGCAAGTACATACCAAGCAGCAGGAAACTGTCTAGAATTAAAAGTTAAATACTGTGATTAAATATGATTGCACTGGAGATGACAAGGGGGAGGGGGGAACCATTTAATTTGTTGAAACAAGTAGGGACTGATAATTCACATTGAAAATATAGGTAAAATTTTGTAAAAAGTAGAGATGATCGATGAAGGTGGAGTGCACCCACAATTAAAAAAACTTCAAAGAGTAGGCATACAGTAAATATGGAACATAACAGAGCATCCATCATAGACACTTATGCTACAAAAACAGGCAGAGTTCTTTGGGTGGACAGTGGTAAAATTAATACAGCTAGACACTGATAAAATTAAATAGACAAAGGTGGCCTGCACCTTCATCTGTTTATTTACTATGCACTTATCATTGGGTAGAGTATACATCAGGAGCCAAGTGCAGAGCTTTCAAACATCTTGTTTTACTATAAGTGCATGTTATAGTATGAGTAAGGTAGATCTGACTAGAAAGAAATTAGTATGTGCTCTAATGCTGCCCTTGTGAATCAAACAAGGGGACTCGTTACTTGTATATATTTGTGCAAGTATATAAATATGTCATGTATAAAATATGTCATGTATATCAACATATAATCTATATAAATATGGAATCTATAAATAATACATATATGTATATTAGTGAAGTGTAGAAAATATGTAAACCAGTTCATATTGGCAATAGTTGGCCTTCCCACACAAGTAAGTACACTATATGGACAAAAGTATTTGAGCCCACCTGTTATTATTGAATTGAGGTGTGCAGCTGTGTGCTGACCCTTACACGCAAATCAAAATTATTTCAGTTGTCACTACCCCCACATCCTTTTCCTGTTGAAAATAAAGTGAGAACAGTGGCACCTGACACAGCCCAGTGGGGGCTCCGACTATAACCTGAAGAGCAGTTCAGATGAGTATTCCCCTGACACTTCAGAGGAGAGTGATGCACCATTTTGCGGCATTAGAACAAATCAGAACACCAAGACATGTTCTATGAACAATGATTCTTGACCTGATGGCAGCGTTGTTTTAAACACAGAAGGCTGAAGGGATGATGCGGTGTCCATCCAAACACTGTCCAAAAGCAGTGATGGCTCTAGGGTGTATAACAAAAAGCAGTACTGCCTGTACTGTGAGAAACCCCTCTCAAAAATAGCCTGGCGGCATATGGAGCAGGTTCCCCATAATGAGACTGAAGATGCTTTGGCCATGAAATTTCCCATACGCTCAAAAAAAAGGTACAAGCAATTTGCACATCGTCAGAAAAGAAGCAACTTTGCACATGTTTCTGAGGTGGTAAAAACAGGACCCGGTGTTCTGATTCCATGCAAACTACCAGACAATGATGGTTCCCATGCACTGTCAGCTTTCTAGGGCATATTTGCAATAAAATACTTGTGCAACATGAAGACATGTAAACTAAAACAAATGGTCAACAAGCCCAAAATTTGCAAAAAGAGAATCCAGTCTCTCTGTGCCTCCATAGCCTGTTCCAAAAGACTTTACCATCCCATCAAAATTTCTGCATGTCATAGACGTGGTGTAGCTGGCAGCTGGCTATGATGAGATCAGCACATTTAAGACACCCTCGCTGGCACTGTAGACAAGGCTTGCAAAAGATATTGAGCATTGTGGAATGCCGAGCAATGATGGAAAATGCACGCACTCTCTGGAAGATCTATGAGGCAAGATGGAATGAGTTGATCTTATCAGCTGCCTTGAAAACTCTTAAGGAGTCAAAGTGGAACATGCCTCAGCTCTTACCTTTCACTGAAGATGTGAAAAAGATTCACCAAGCCTCTGAACCTTGCTTGCAAAGGTCACTCTGGCACAGGTGACCATGTTTAGTCAAAGAAGAGAAAATGGGGAAGTTTCCAAGATGCTGTTAACTACCTTCTCTTCAAAAGATACTTCGGATCACAATGGAACTTCTTGCAGAGAAGCATAAAGAGTGTGAAGTGGCTACCGAAGTGTCTATATGTTTGCCAGACTAGCTGCCTTGTCACATTGCAGAGACTCCAATTGCATGCGCCTGTTTGCCTGAGAGTGTGGGGCTAAAAATCCCGAAGTTACTGAACAGCTTAGTCCATTCCAATGCTGATCAATAAAAAACACTATCAGAACCAACTGAGGTCAACCAAACTGGGATGAATAACCCTTTCTAATTTGAAGTTATATTTTATTTTTTGCCAACTACTATTTTACAGCACTGTTGCTTAAAAAATAGGTGTTTGAATTCAGAATGTATTTTTAGCTATCCCATCTTTAGTTCATTTACATCACATATAATTGAGAAATTAATATTTTTAATTTTAAACCGGTCTTTACATCATGACCTTCTAAAATAACAAATTTGCTAATCTAGATGTCGTTAAACATTCAGAAGTCATATACAGTGCAAAGTAAAACGCTGTCTGTGTAAGTGAAGTGTGACATTGAGAAATTATGGTATTAATATTTTGGCAGACACAGCAAATACTGTTTAGATTAAAATTATGGGCAAGGAGTCAAGCTGGTAACAAAACACTTGGCTCTTGCTTTGCTCTTTCAAGGAGTATTCCAATGATATGTTCAAATACTGATGATTGGACAATTAAATTAGTAGAGCGATATTGTGGAGGCTAGAAATTAAAACATAAAAGAAATCCTTTTCTTTCTTATAGAGTGATATTTAACAATAGTGTATGGAAAAATCGTCAACATTTTAGAATAGTACCTTTAGATCTTAAATATATTCAATGAAAACAGGATACCATAAATAAAGTCAAGGTTTAGGGCAGCCATACCTTGTTTGTTTTTCGGTTTTTCAGATTCAGACCTTGCCAGTGTCACATGGGCACATTGAAAACACAATGTTAAAGTGCAACCAAAGGGATTAATAGACTTCATTGCATTTCCTTAAGAGGGTGTCACACAGCTTGATTAACCTTCAAGCTTTCTTTAAAATCCCTCAGCCTCATTTAGAGTCGAATGCACAATAGATATATCCAAAGCAAAGACATCGTATAGTCGTCGTCATCAACTTTCTCTCGGGCAAAGTTGCTTGAATCATTTATTGTTAAATAAATAAATATTTTAAAAACAAATTATTGTGCCCGCCCCTTCCCCCCGTAAAATTCTTAACCAGCAACAGTGCTGTAGTGCCTGCACTAGATATCATTAAAACAGCGGGACAATGAACATGGGGTCTCCGGCTAGAAAGGAATCCAGCCCCTGTATACGTAGGAATCCAGCCCCTGTATACGCAGGAAACCACCCCTGTATACGCAGGAAACCAGCCCCTGTATACGCAGGAAACCTGCCTCTGTATACACAGAAAATCAGCCCCTGTATACACAGGCTGGACTGTTTCTCACTATTACCAGGAAGATCCACAGTGTTGAATGTTTCTATTATAGGGACAACCAGATCCAGCCTAGACAGAGCAGATCTGTTTTTTAACCCTTTTAAACATTTTTGCAACATTTACTACTCAGCAAAATATGTGGGAATGTGCAGCTCAGACAGTTTTTCTTCCCATCATTCACTTATTTCTGTGCAGTTCCATTTTGTACAGGAAAGTGGATGACTTAAAGCATCAACAGAGGTGCACAAGTTTGCTCATTCTGAATGGAAGAGCGGGACTGATCAGGGCGTTCTTTGTACAATTGTGCCCAAATGCAATAATTGCATTTTGTGTTGTAGGACAAGGTATGCAAATGGGATTCAGGGGATGGAGATTGGACATTTAGGGGGTATTACTAGATTCCTAGATACACAATATTTATTTATTTTTTCAAGTCGTCACAAATGAGGAAGAGTTTAAGAGAAAAATGGAAAATCATTTTGTCAGGAGAGTAATTCAAAAATTATTTTAGCTAGTATTTTTTTTCTTTAGACTGATATAAATATATTTCTACTATTTATAATATAAATATAATATATTGTATAGTATAGTATAATATAATATAATTATAATATATAGTATTTATAATATAGTGATCTATTCTAAATTGGCATCCAGTTTTCTTGTGGTTCATTCTGTAGATTGGATGTGGATGACCTTTTTTGCTGTAGAGGAAGCAGATTGGAAATATGTGACAGAATGTGAGTAATGCTTTCTTTTGTCCTCAGTAAGGTGGTAATATTCAATTTCTTTTATTGGCAGACTTTTATACCTATTTCTTTGGCATTTCATAGCTCTTTTACATTTATAGCTCTTTGCGCCTTTTGCTCAGTGTAGCTCTTTTGCTATACAATGCTCTGTTGTGTTTAAATATAGCCCTTACTGCCTTTACTTTGTTTTTTCCACCTGATTGGAGCTTCCTATTGGAAGGTGTTTTGAGGGCTGTGGGTGAATGGTAAATATGCAGGGGGCAGGTGTAGTAATGAATTTGAATACGTGGACAGCAGATTAAAGGCTGTGTAGATCTGGGGCTCCTGTGTTAGGGAGTTGTACTGTTGAGTTACTCAACTGTGCTGATGGTAGTCAGGGGCAGACCTAGACATTTTTTAGGGGGCGGGGGGTGATTTTGTATAGCCACACCCCTCCTTCACTCTGATTGGTTGGTCCCAGTTGAACCTGACTCCTTTTCCCCCGATGATTGGACCTCTTCCCTGCAATTTAATGGGATGAAGATTGCTGCTAGGGGGAAGCGACTACTGGTGGTCTCCTGTTTATATTAATTATTTCCAATGCAATTCATCCTCACAGTGGACTCTGTCAGGGATGCAGTGTAGCTGTGGAGTAATGTAAATGGCAGTGTGCGAGTAGAGGAGGCTGGTGATTTGTGTCAGAGGAGTGGGGGTCAGGGGTTTTGGAGATATTATGTAGGGGGGGAGAAGTTTTGGTTAGGGATGAGATGGATGTCCTTTTATGGTAAGAGGTAGTGATCAGAGGAATTCACTTATTATGAATAGGAAGACAGACTTATAATGTAACAAATGAGAGTTTCAGGCCAGCTCTGATTGGTTAATATAAGAGGGAAAATATGGAAATATTCCATGGTGATTTAAGGTAACTAGTTGAAAGGCTACTTAAATCCTTAATTCCATGAATTGCTCAGAAATACCACTAGAGCATGTTCAAAAGGTCAAATGGCAAATATGAGAATTATTACAAGGTTCAAATTTAAGTGAAAAGGCCATTTACACCGAAGGGTGATTTGACAACAAGCCCTTTAGCCAGGCCCTTTACCCTTTCATACATAGACTTCTTAGGTATCAGTCAACAATAGAAGTTTGTGCAAAAAGTGTCAGGTCAGAGAAGTATGGAGGAAAGCAAAAATATTTTACTGAAAAATCACCTGCAGGAGACAATGGAACTGATTCATTAAGAAGAGTAAAGCAGAAAAAGTAGTAACTTTGCACCTTGACTGAAAACATGTTGCATTGGAGGGGGGATGTCAATTTAAAATGTGGGGACAGATTTATAGTTGGGGTAGGGCATATCCTAGATCAACTTTAAATTTCAGTGTACAAATAAAGCTATCACATATTTGTGTGCTACATGAAAAAACAGCTAGTATTTAACTTATATGCAAAATAATAAACTAATTTGCATCCCTTGCATTGTAACATGGTTTTTCCCGGAGAACTTTACTCATTTTTTTGCCTTACTTTCCTAATGAATTAATGAATCAAGCCCAACATATCCAACTACAGGGATCCCCATACTATTTCTAATTCCACATTATACAGGTTTCTAATACTCCCTGTATTTTGTCCATTCTGGTATACGGCTCTATAGTCTACTAGAGGAGGCTCTGAAGAGTTGACACTTCAGTCATTGTGTCTGCACATCTCTGGGTATTTCTCACAAGAGGTGAGTGGGAATTTGGGTCCAATAGAGACTGTCCATCCTAAGAAGGGATATATGTGATGTACACAGGAGGAAATTCACTCCAGTTCTTGTACTGAAGCAAATTATATTTCTTATTTTTTACTACAAATATGTGGAGTATGATTGTTTCATCTCACAACAAAATATGCTACTAAGTTTTACTGACTAATGAAAATACAATGATAGGCCTGATTTATGGTTGGGTTGGACATATCTAGTGCGATTTCTGAAGGCCTCCTGCAAAGATACAAGCTGACAGTGATTACAGTAATAGTACTACACATCATTACCGTGTTAAAAATTTATAAATAAATTCAAATGGTGTCATCCCCTTCCTAAAATAAGTACTCAGTATTAGTGCTATAGTCTAGGCTAGTCACCACTAAACCAGGAATAAAATGAGCATAGGTTCTAAACTAGGCTGGTCACACTATATCAGGGAGACTCACAGCATGGGCCCCCTTGTAGCAGTCTAAAACCAGCTCCAGCTCAGTCTGCACAGGTCTGAAATCCCAAGGGAATTTAAGACTGCAAAAAATATAAGCCCTTACCCCCAGGTTCGGCGAAACACGGTAAGCAAGGCTGGCCATGCCAGAGAGGGGCTTCCTCCGCCTGCTTACCCACTGTCCACCGGCCCAGCTTGCTCAGGGCTTCCTGCTCACTGACAGTGTCGGGCGTGACATCATCACATCCCGACACTGCCAGTGTGGAGCTGCACAGAAGATAAGTGGCGGAAGAGGAAGAGGAGAAGATCATAGAAATGTAAGTAAAAAACGGAGGGAACAGTGCAGTAATGAAGGAGGTGAAAGAGTGCAGTAATGAAAGGGGTTAGAGAGTGCAGTAATGAAGGGGTGAGAGAGTGCAGTAAGGAAGGGGGTGAGAGAGTGCAGTAATGAAGGGGTGAGAGAGTGCAGTAATGAAGGGGTGAGAGAGTGCAGTAAGGAAGGGGGTGAGAGAGTGCAGTAATGAAGAGGGTGAAAGAGTGCAGTAATGAAGGGGTGAGAGAGTGCAGTAATGAAGGGGGTGAAAGAGTGCAGTAATGAAGGGGGTGAGAGTGGGTGGTAATGAAGGGGGTGAAAGAGGGCAACAATAAAGGGGGTGAGAGAGGGCAGTAATGAAGGGGTTGGGAGAGGACAGTAATGAAGTGGGGTGAGACAGTGCGATAATGAAGGGGGGATGGGTGGAAATGTGATAATGAAGGGGGGGATGGGTGTAAGTGTAATAATGAAGGGGGGGTGTAACAGTGCAATAATGAAGGGGTG
This sequence comes from Mixophyes fleayi, assembly GCF_038048845.1. NCBI lineage: Eukaryota > Metazoa > Chordata > Amphibia > Anura > Limnodynastidae > Mixophyes > Mixophyes fleayi. The sequence continues at coordinate 238,085,682 of NC_134406.1, forward strand.
AAACAGTGTGATAATCAAGGGGGTGACAGTGTGATAATGAAGGGGGGGTGACAGTGCGATAATGAAGGGGGTGAAATAGTGTGATAATGAAGGGGGGGCAGAGTGATCGTGAAGGAGAGCACAGTGTGATGATGAAGAGAGTAAAACAGTGTGATGATGGAGGGAACAGTGAAAAGACGCAGTGTAACGAAAGAGGGGGGCAACAGTGTAATAAAGGGACAAAAGTGTGATGATGGAGGAGGGCACAGTGTGACGAAAGACGGGGTGCAGTGATGAAGAAGGGGGCATTTTGTTCTCTTATATACTTCTCACCAAATGAATTTACCAAAAATGTAAAATTGTATTACAAAGAATACATATTCTTCATTTATATTATTCATATAACAATAAATGTTCGTTGTTTAATGTATTTATTTCTATTACTCTCTTTATTAAAGTTTATTATATGTTTTGTATTAAAGGTAGAAAAGCATTACTGAATGAGCAAATAATTTATAAAAGAGGAGGACGCAAAATTTATTTTTTGCAGGGGATCGCCAGACATGCTAACACTGGCCCTGCTTACCCCCAGGGACAACCAGTGCCGTGCTGAAAAGCACTGGTACTGATCCTGTCACCCCTGAGACAGTGGGTGCCAGGGTAATAGTGTAAAATAAAAAAAATAAAAAATACTATTGTGGAACTGCAAGTCCCAGCAAGCTTTGGCAGCAAAAGCCCAGTAACTATTGTAGCATATGGGGGGAGCAGTTAGTGATGGCAGAGCTTTGGATCAGTTTTGTGCCATACCTCCCACTTAATCACCTACCTATTAATATACAAGAGTTACACATTTGTAAAGGCAGTGGGAAATTACATGTAGTGCCGTCAGCACAACAAGGACATGGTTGTTTAGGAGATCTACTGAATGTCATGAGTTCATCTTCTGGACTAAGCGTATTCAACAGTCATTGCTGTTGCCAGCTCTGTGGTGATCTCCAATGACTCATTGAAATCAGCCAAACACAGGGAACAAGTGTCTTGACTTTGTTTCCAGCAGCAAACATGGTGGTAAACGAAAAACCCCGGACTACACACAACTACTCCACGCTGGCAGATAATTACTTCTTCAATCACTAGTACATGTTTCATGTCTCCACCTTGCACTCTCTCTCCTCATTCCGACTGTACCATGCCACCGGTAACGTCACAGAAATGCCAATCGCCAATGGCTGCTTTATTATTGGCGGCTTATAACACTGCTGGCTAACAATAGCTATGAGAAATTTTTCCTCCAGCAGCTACACTTTATATTCTGCTACCTTATGTATCAAGCGTTCCCCACACCTTCTTAGATTGTAAGCTCATTTGGGTAGGGCCAGCTTTACCATCTGTTCCATGTCATTGTATGTAATTTGTTTGTGTCATGATAGCAATGATTTACACTACTTTGTAGTATGTCAGTGCCATATAAATAAGAGAGAAATAATAAGAGGAAAAGAATCCCAAACACAATGGAACAGTCAATACATAGGGAATACACTCTATTTCCTGAAGTAGTCTATAGGAAATAAAAATAAAAAAACCAAGGTACGCGAGTAGAATAATTAGGTAAACAGTGAGTTTGGTAAGGTTTAATTTTACTTGAAATGCTTATTTCTAAGCTCTGTGTTTTTTTGTCATTAGGTACTTTGGCAGAACAACATGTTCCAGGGGGGGCCTGTCAGAGCACGCTGGTGCTTGTAGTTCCACCCTCACTAGTCCCTTTAAACTTCTATTCTGACACCCACCTCCCCAGCCGTACCAGAAGGAGCATAGGGCTGCTTGTCTCTTACTCTGGGGGTGAATTTTTGTGAGCACAATTTCCTGCGCTGACTGTGTACTCTTTACTCCAGCCTCATTTGTACGTTCTGAGCGAATCTTAATGCGGTCTCATCTGTTCACTGTGTCTTGGGCATACTTGCCAACTCTCCCAGACATTCCGGGAGGCTACCAAAATTCGGGCAGATCTCCCGGACTCCCGGGAGAGGGGACAAGTATCCTGCATACGGCAACTTGCTGTCAAAATGACGCGATTCGCCGTGAATCGCGGCATTTTCGCCCTGCGCCCTGCAACAAAAACGGCTTTTTTTTTGTCACTGGGGGGGGCCAAAATGCGCCCCACGCCTCTCGCCCTCCAACCACGCCCCCCTGCCCAGGATCTCCCGGAATTACGTTTTAAAAGGTTGGCAAGAATGGTCTTGGGTTGCACATGTTTTAAGATATGTGCAACTCAAAATGCACGTTAGGCTGCAATTTTCCTGCCACATATTTGCTCTTATCTTTTGCCAGCAAAATTGTCACCAAGTCAGAACCTATTTGTAAATAGGGTTTAATCTCTGTTTACATTTAATACAAGGAAAACATTACATTTAAGAGTGCTTACTTTACTTCTCCTGACAAGATCTGTGGCAATACTGACACATTTGTTTAACACACACTTCCACTTAGACACCATTGTTTTATAGGTATCATGAAATATTCTAAATTACAGGTCAGTGCAGCTTTTACGATCATATTAAGCAACTTTAATAGAAAAGGTACAACTTAAAGCAATATAGTTTGTTCTTGTAACACATGACTTCAATTTGCTTGTTCTTTTGAAGTTAACACTTGATCTATTATTCCTTCAAAATGCTAGAGTCACTCACATTGTGTAATTCATACCAGGTATATTGGAGCATTATATTACAAGATAATAAATGTTTCCAGAAAATCAAAGATGGACTGTTATCTCGTTATAGCTCATTGTAAAAATATGTGCACTTTACATACAAATGCAATTAGAGCACAGCTGGAAATGGCATTACTCTGCTGGGCTATCACATTGGTTACATTGTATATTACAAATAACTGAACTATGCCAAGGGTGTAGCTACCACAGGTGTATAACAGGCAGATGTGCCAACGGGGCCCATTTCACAAAGGACATTTGTCTGATCCAGTTTTTCCCACTTACTTTTTATCCTGTGGTCAATTAATGAATTGATGTAAGTCTACCTACTGTGTGTAGGAAAAAGAAATATGTTATGTTGATGACAACTTCTTATGTCTATGTCACCCAGTGTTTTGGACCCAGCTGTGTTCCAATAATGATTTAAAACAAGGCAGATTGTCACTGGGAGCACTTTGTGGGGGGCAGAAAATTACAAGGAATTAATTCAAACATTTCTTGACACAAAAGTCTAAACTAGTGGTATTTACTTTGTTGGTAGTCCTAATAATACAATATGTGTATCTATCTCTCTCATATCTTGGGGGTAAATGTATCAAGCTGAGAGTTTTCCAGCGTTTTTTGAAAAGTGGAGATGTTGCTTATAACAACCAATCGGATTCTAGCTATCATTTTGTAGAATGTACTTAATAAATGATAGCTAGAATCTGATTGGTTTTTCAAACCCACAAGAAAACTCTCTGAGCTTGATACATTTACCCCCTTATGTTTATCCACACACTGACCACACAGTTGAATCCCAATAACCTTTACTGCAGTATGTTATTTTATTAGCATAAGAATTTTTTTTTTATTAGGACATCAAGACAATATAATTGTGAATACAACAGATACAACAATCATTGTAAAATACAATGATGATAGAAGACGGTATGATCCTGAGTGAATGATGCCAATTAGGATTGTACACTATGTACAAATGTTTGCAAATGCAGAAAAAAAATAAAGGAACAAAATAACACAAGAACATAAGGGCATGAGAAGGGGTCATAGAGGGAAATGTATTTCACCAGAAACATCATTAGGCACAAGCAACATAATGGATTTTGAGGTATTTAAATGAAAAGGTGTAGTAGCGGAAATACCGATAACACACATACTGAGAAATTCATCTATATGTGTAATACATTTTAAGTGTGTTTAATGATACCCTAGTTAAACACACATAACATTTATGTGTGTCCATGTTTCAGCAAAGCGTGAAGTGGAAGGAGCAAGGCCACTATGTAGCCATTTTAAGCACCTTGTTTAAAAAAGTTTGATCATTTTTCTAACCTCTAATTCCCTGCACAACTTGCATGAAACTTGCAAAAGTGTTATTTCCTCAGCTTCCATGGTACTGCCGTCTTTTGGTTTTCACCATAATGTCTAACAAATAATTCATGGTTTCTTTCAAATAAACCTAATTCTCTCCCACTCCTCTCTCTGTTGACCCATAACTGTTCTCTGGTCACCTCACTTGGAAAACATACCCAAGAATTTACCGTATTTTCTGCACCATAAGGCGCACCGGATTATAAGGCGCAGTCTCAATTATGGGGTCTATTTCTGTACGTAACCCATGCATAGGGCGCAACATATTATAAGGCTCATGCTAAAACATACGGTCTACAAAAAAAAGGTAACGGAAGCAAAACAGTGAGTTTAGTTGAACTTTATTCTACTATTTAACAATACACTCACATTATTTTTTAATCAATCTTCTCCCACAAATCCATCAAAGTCCTCATCTTCTGTGTCTGAATTGAACAGCTGGGCAATTTCATCATCAAACATGCCGGGTTCCCTCTCATCATTGTCCCCTTTTTCAATATTTTGTCAATATTACCTCTAATGGGATAATAATTCATTACGGTGCCCAAGAAAGTAAAACATGGTGGTAACTAGAAGTTCCTGATTTCGTTTAGAACCCAATGAGTGGAGACATTACTCTGATGTTACCAGCAGCAGGAATATGCTAACGCTCGTTAGGACACTTCTAAGTTTGATATTTTTTTCTTTTCATTTTCTTCGAACATGTTTACTTTATTTGCTTTATGTACTTTATATATTTTGTTTGTAATGATTATTTTAACACTTACACTACGTCTGATGCTTCAGCATTGGGTGCTTTACTTTCTGCCTTTGCCAAACGCATGTTAATTATTTACAAGTAAACAAACATCTAAGTATGTAAATTTGTAAAGAGAAGTGTTTTTCCAGGAATGTCTGAACTGCTGTACAGCAAAGGATAGGGTGACCTCAAGCCCCAGACATTTCCCACTTTCACTGGTGGGTTTCAAGTAATATCATTGATTATTTGGTAAATCTTAAATAAAACATAACAGAAATTAACATTTCATACACTTGTCAATGGACAGTTATCCCAGAACTTATATACTCCACTTGATCTTTGCTTATGTAGGTTAACATTATTTATTGACATTCCACACTTTTATTATATATTGTGTTGGTATCATAATAAAATTTGATTATTTAAAGGTGATAAATGCTAAAGGAACAGTAACTGTGAAATGATAAATATATATCTGATTTATCTTCCAAATATATATGAAATAAAACTGTTCACTGGAACAATTTTCTGCAAGCTGTATTATTCTCAATCCATTCTTTTCATGTTGATATGACGATAAACAGGATAGGCAGCCTAATATATGTACATTTACATGGAGACCATAATAAATGATGAACGCTTCTTACAACTAGCGGCGAATGATTATGCGTTACATACAGTATATTTTATGTTTAGCTTTCTAAATCATTTCTATGATCCTTCCAATAACAACTTTACATTGATCCACTTAAAGGATGTTGCTGATATTCTGCCTTAAATATGCAGAATAAAAACAAAACAACATGCTGTTATCTGATTACCCCGTATTTGGAAGGAAAATTGCTAGTGTAGTTATTAACGGAGAGCAAATATAGGTCTAAACTCTAGCGTTGTCTACAATAGTGCTGCTAAAGAAATAAAGGAATGCAATTTACTGACTAATGTTAAATTACTAAGATTCAATTTAATGGCTTGTTCATCAAATAAAATGCGTGTGCTTTGTTCAGTGGTGTCTTAGAAGAATTTACATGGCCATACTGGTTAACAAGAAGATGCACAAGCCCTTGTTAAATGTAACGGTAACTATGTAACTTATGGAATGGATGTAAGCAGAAACCTATTTGTCAAATTAAGCATGATTCCCAGAATTCTTAATGCATGTAAAATCATGTTGTGTTCTGTGCTATGAAAACATACATTAGCAAAGTCACAATTTAGATGCTTAGGCCATATGGCTGTTTAAAATCAATCTGTAACGACCTTAATGTGACATAAACCTCTAAAAGATACCATTATAACATAATTGTGCAAATGGGGAGAATGTGTGTAGGCAGATGGGAGAGCATTTTAGCAATAGAGTACATTATCGTCAGCATTAGCATTGATTTGGCATTGCTGTGTGCAACTATTACTCAAATGCATTATTTCTTCACTTAATCCTATCTTAAAGTCTCAGGACTATGTTTTTCATTCACGTATGTTAGAAGTCAGGCTGACAAGTTTATTGCCATCTCCTTTATTTAAATTTCTGCACGAGAAACTGTTTCTAGAGTGTAATCCATATCAAATTAAAGGTAATCTGTTGTTGCCTTATAAGCAGTATGTGCCATCAAGCTTCTAAGTGATTCTAATACACCACCATTTATATGTATTATATACACAGCACTAGTAGTATAACTACCCCTGTTGCAGCAAGGTGCAATGGCAATGGGGCCCAGAGGTGAGGGAGGGCCATAGCTGCAACACCTCCTTTAACGGCGTAAATTCTGTTACTGCCTACACCCACTGTCATCTCAGATTAAGTGCATTTATTGGCATTGCATTGTTTAATTCATATTAAACTGTTTTAAATTATGTTATATTATTGTATTATTTAATGTACTACAGTCTTCTTCAGTTATACATGTAACAATGCATACATGGCGGGTATAAAACGCCAACCAATTATTACCAGAATCACTCTAGGTCATGTGGAGGTGATCTTTAAATGTGGTTCCGGCGCCAGGTATTGTATGTTAATACTCGGCATGCGGCGCCAGAGGGGTTAATTCACCGGTGCTAGACACCAAGTGTGTAAAATAGTAAGTTAAAGTGTATTTAATAAATGAACATCTATGTGTACTGTGCACTGCGGCGATGTGACAGTGATGCCCAGCGCGGCATCAGTCAAGGGATTAGTGTGAGAAATAGTTTTAAATGTATTAATGAAGAATAAATGTATTTTAAAATGTGATGGGAAATCAATACCCAACACCGCAGCATTGAATGGGTTAAACCCTCGCACTGGGAGTCGGGGAGTGTAAAAAAATATATTTAAATAAATAAATAAATGAATTAATATATTTAATGTGTGGGTGCTGCGGCACCAGTAAGCAAGAGTTAATTCCCTGCTCTATGCCCCGAGAATGTAAAAGTGTAGTGTAAATGCAAACTAGGGTGTAACTGTCCTTGTAAGGATTACTTGAGCTAATAAAACATCACTGCTTCAAGATCTTGTTTTGACACCTACTTACCTACTGTGATTAACCTTGTATACTTTTTAGGTGCACTTGATATTAGGAAGCACATTTCTAGGCACATTTTGGCCAGTGTAATAATTAACATTAAACTGTTCTATGATGATGTATTTAAGACATAAAGGAGGCAAAACGAAGCAATATTTATGAACTTTACAGACCATGGGATATATTTACTAAACTGCCTGTTTGAAAAAATGGAGATGTTGTCTATAGCAACCAATCAGATTCTAGGGCCTTAACAATCAAAGAAAGTAAAGCAAAAAATGAGTAACATTGCAACTTGGCAAAACCATGTGATGTGAATTTAAATTGTGATGGTAGATTTATAGTTGTGGTAAGGCATGTATTAGATCAACTTTAAATGTCAGTGTAAAAATAAAGATATAAAGTATTTGTGAACTATATGAAACAACAGCCAGTATTTTCCTTATGTGAAAAATAATAAACTAATTTGCATCCCTTGTATTGCAACATGGTTTTGCCAAGGTGCAAAGTTACTAATTTTTTGCTTTACTTTCCTTAATGAATCAGGCCCCTAGTTATCATTTACTTAGTACATTCTACAAAATGACAGCTAGAATCTGATTAGTTGCTATAGCCAATATCTCCACTTTTTCAAACCAGCAGTTTAGTAAATATACCCCCATATACCGTAAGTCTAAAATTCAAGAACCATTAAGGTGCTTTCAGTTAGTCCAACATTTATAGGGATTGGCTAGTTGGTTCAGCCAATCATGAAATTCTGACAAATGTGTTATTAGAGATTTGTCATTGATTAATTAATTCATGCATCAGTCCAAGAGAATCAAGTGAATCACAATGAGTAGACTGTTAAGATGCTATTCAACAAGAATCAGCAAATATCTCAGGTCTATAACCTTTTAAAAATATATAATACAAAGTTTTCCTAAATGCATTATAGGGATCTCCTGTACCCAAAGATGCCTCTTATGCTACCTTTCTCATAATGTTGATAGAAATTCAGCCAAACTAAATTCCCATATACTAGTTGTGGCTAAATGTTTCATAGTGAAACTGTGGAAACAGCACCCATCATTTTCTCTATTAAAAATCTAATATGGTTCACAGCTCAGATGGAAAAGAATCACATATCACCTCCAGGAAAAGTAAACAACTTTTCATTAGATTGAACCCTATGGATCTTTGCAGAAAGGAAAAACAGAGAGCACCTCTTTGGTGCTTTGTGAGTCCAAGAGATGCAAAAACAAAAGCAAAAATAAAATATAAAAAATCATAAAAATCATACATACATGTACTTGTAAATATGACTCTACTACATTGTCAGAATGCATAAACCTGCATATATTTACATACATTGGCATATTCTATTCCTCTCACCCCCCAACTCTTTCCTTTCTTTTCCATTGTTGACCTACACCCCTTCATCATATCAAAAACAACCATAAACATTGGGGCATAATGTTTTGATCAATTTTTTTGGTGGCTTTTCTCTTGTTAACTGTCAAAATATGGACCCTGGGTCTCATGTAGATTTGGACTCAAGTCTGTTTTTAATGTAAAATGAGCATTTCTGTACTGCATATGCGCAGAAAAAATGTGTAAGCATAAGTCCCTATGCAGACTAGGCGCATCCTAGAGTTAATACTCTGTACACTTAGAAGAACGAATGGGGAGGGAATAGCATTTTGCAAGTACAGTAAAGGTGCGTTAACATAATTACGGCGCATCCAGAGTTGGAATCACCTACATAGATGCCTGCCGGGAGGAGTACCTGTTGCTGGCGCTCGACCCCTGGCACAAGGGACATGCTGATGATGATCGTCATAAGCACAGACCTTGCTTGTGTTGAAAAAAGAAATAATTAAAAAAAACATGTCGCCCTTGCCGCCCTACCCCCCTCAAAAAAAGTGCCACTAGCTCTAGTGCTCATAGAGTAGGCTGGTAAAAGCAATTTCAGCGTGACAAACAGCATGGACCCCCAGAAGAAAGCCACTAACAGCACTTGGATAGGAGAGGCTGGGCTGGGTACACTACAACAGGAAAACACGCAGTGTGGGGTCCCCCTATCATATTGACACTCAGCAGGTACACTGTAGTGTACCTGTAAAAAAAATATAGCAAAATTAAAAAAACACCATTAACAAAAAAACAACATTTTAAATTTCCCTCCCCCTCCAATGCAACATGGTTTTGCCCAGGTGCAAAGTTACTCCTTTTTTATGCATTGCTCTCCTTAATGACTCAGGCCCTTTGTTATTAACTTTGCTGGTAACTGACTTTGTAAGTAGGTTACTTTTTTGTGGCTTTGTGGTTTGCTGGAATGATTCTGTTATGTACTCCTGGAACTTTTGTAGCATCTCCCTTTTGTGCTTTATTACAGTAGATATATTTCCATGTCTCTGGAGTACTCAGACAAAAGTAAGAGACAAAATACTTGGGTTGCTGTTCTCATTGACCAGACACACGTCACAATGAATAAACTCTAATGAATGACTTGCTCTTCTCTGACTTACTTTAGGTAATGAAAACAGGTAATGTAGTAGGTGCATTTCATAGGTGTATTGCATGATGATGTAGCAAAATCAGAAGTCATATTTTTGCTCAGGAATCAATTTGTTGCATCTGGATGCCTGTGCCCCAGGTGCCTATGCCATGCATACATGCATTTCTGAGAAGGAGAACAAGTACTGTCTCCAATTGTGAGCTCCTACAGGTGATTGTCTGCTGATCTCTCAGCTAGGATTTCTAGGTCATACTGAAATGTACATACTTTGCCTTTCAAATGGACTGCACTGGTAAAGCATTTTCACAAATAGGAGGCTCCCCTCCAAATTTTAAAACATAAACTACATTTTTCAGATTGGTTGTATGATACATTCCCATTTGCAAGGCACACTTTTCATTTGTGCAAGTCTATTTGGTGTTAAAATAAACTTTTGCCAGTGGGCAGTTGTGATTGTTTTGTCCATAAGTTTAAATGCCAACTTGATGAGCAGATTTCTTGTGTAAGTTTAAAACACCCATTCTACTGAATATACTGCTTGGAGTTTTATTGGCAACCACCAATGACTGACATTGTCCTGGTTTGGTCAATTTTCCAAATGGATAAGTTGTTTGTTTTTTTTTTGACTGGTTCCTTATATTGAAAATAACTCTAAATTCTGTTTTGTCTTCCATCATTTCTAAAGTTTTAAAAGCTGTTGCTGCTTTCAAAGTCCCTGCTTCTGTTCTGATTTCATTCTTATGGTTGGATTAATCAATTAATTTGCCTTTGACAAGCTTCAAAGTGAGATCTGATTCTAGTCTAACTTTAATAGTATTAATTAAAGTTCAATATGCTTCAGGAAAATTAATATTCTCTCTGATTGTTCTAAACTGCTCACTGATTTCTAGCTTTGTGCTTACTTGTTCTTGAATTTCCTGATGCCTTTGCAGCTGCAGGTGGTACAATACAATATGTGTAGCAGGTACAGTTTACTATTTAAAATTGAAGTTTTCCTGCAATGTCTGCAGTGCTTTCCACATAACTTTAACAGTGGTTTTTTTCTGATGAAAATCAGTTGATCATATTAAACTGATTATTGTTTTAGACAATGGGGGGTATTCAATTAAGTGCGGAGTGCCTCCAGAATGGCCGCGAAGACAGTCCGCGTTAACGCAAGATCGCAGATTTCTTTTTGCCCCCATAGTGTTTCAAGGAGAAATCCACAATGTTGCAGTGCCGCATTAACAGAAAAATTGCGCCAGCACAATGTTCCTCCAAACATCGCAGCTAATTGAATACCCCTCCATGTCAGTGGCACATGCAGGGGGGGTTTCTGGGTCTCCAAAAACCCCTCCCCTCCTCTAACAAAGTGCTCCTACATACGGCACTGTACTAAACAGCAGCCACGGTGCTGTCAAAGAAGCGTCCGAGGCGGTGCTGTACTGTATACAGCACCGCCGCGGACACTTCTTTGACAGCGCCGCGGCTGCTGCGCATGCGCGGGTTCATGCGCAGCAGCTCTCTCGCTGTTTTTGGTTTTTTTTCTGTGGGGGGAAACCCCCCCCTAACAATCCTGCGTGCGCCCCTGCATGTGTTCACTTTACCCCATTCATTGGGATTGCTCTCTATCTGTGCTGAGTACTTCCCATATGCCATTTTTACATGTAAACAATTTCCACTTTGAACTTCCATAACATAGCTGTTGTACAGCTTTGCTATCCCTTACTTAATCTCCACATTGGCAGCTATTTTATTAGGTAGTTAGCTTCCGTTCTTTTCTCTTCAATGATTTACTGGATCCCATTACAATAATGTTGTGAAGTTGGTGAACTGGGCCCATAATACTTTTCTGTAAGTTCAGACTGTTTGTAAATGAGGACAGATATACACACTTGGTGAACAAGAGTTCAGCTGTATTCAGTATGCACAAGATAAAAATCACAACATGAATTGTCTATAAGCACATAAAAAAGAACAACAGAGAGCATGACACAGGAACAGAAATAAAGATTTTTTTTTATTATGACAATTAAAAGCTGTAGAATGGGCAATCATTTTACACATGGAATAATGTCAAGAAAACATGAACCCAGCACTTTTGCTAAGTCAATGGTGCAAAAAGTAATCAGTACCATCCAATTTTCCCATATGTGAAAGCCTTATTGTACAAAATGCACTCATATCAGTGCTTCAGTGCTATATTTCAAAACTACAGAATTAGCAGTTATAGAAGCGCTCTTATGAGGATCCCCTTAAAAATCTACATAGTTAGCTTCTAATTACTGCTTTATTATAACTAAAGGGGTGACTCAAGGCACAGAGGCATAATGTGGCAATGGGGGAGAGATGGAAGTTCGTGTGGTGTAATCAGCTACAAAAAACACTCTGAAAGAGTGAGTGTGAACCAGGTTTTATGCAAAGTGTGGTGATAGCAAAAAATGGTAAACACAATGAGACAGTATATAAATAACACAGAAATAATGGTGGGCCTGATTCATTAAGGTTCTTAAATGAAGAGGATCCTTATTTTAGTCTCCTGGCAAAACCATGTTACAATGAAAGGGGTGCAAATGAGTGTTCTGTTTTGCACATAGGTTAAATACTGACTGTTTTTTCATGTTTTTCAGCAATTTTAAAATAACATCACAATTCACAATTCTTTTAATATTTTGCTGTTTCTAATAATAAACTAGACACTCTTAATATTGTATAATAAAAGTTATGTTTTATTATTTGGCAGGGGTATTTAGGAAATCAAGTTAATGAAAACTATTTAAGACTGCAGTGCACCAAAATCATGCCAGTCCTGTTCTTTACTCATTATTCGTGTGTATCTTGTTCATGTTACACTGGCTGGTAGCACCTGTATCATTAAACAATAGTAATAACTGGAAACTCTGCGGAAATAAATAACCAGGGAGAATATATAGAAAATACATAAACAGTCACAACAAACTAGTACTAGTGCAACATAACCTTTGAAGTTTTACACAAGTACATACTTCCCTACTGTGTTTGTTGATTTGACGGAAGCCTGAACAGCAACACATTGATATTACCAGTTATGACTACGAACTTTGATGCTCACTACCAGCGGATACCATTTGCCATATGAGTGTTAACTTGAATGTACGCCTATATTGACTCTTTTCTCTATGACCTTATGGGTTGAAAGACTTATGCCCTTTCCTTATCATCTTGGTCCATACTGATTTATGAACTATTTTTTACCTCAACCTTGTGCCGTTTTGCGCTGATTGTAGGTATCACAGCAATACCCCATGCAGAAGACTGTTATCGCCTGATACCATTATTTCTGTGACTATTTATATACTGTCTCATTGTGTTTACCATTTTTTGCTGTGAACACACTTTATTATTTGCATAAAACTTTGTTCACACTCATCGCATTCAGAGTGTTATTTATAGCTGGTTACACCACACACACTTCCTTCTCTTCCACATTACCACATTTTCCTTTTGCACCTTGGGATACCCCTTTTAGTTTGAATTCATCCAGAGAGACTTATGGAATTCCCATATTGGCATCTACCCTGACACCTCCTTCGCACATGGTAGTACTGAGTCAACTACCTTGTTACTGTATTATAGTTTGTTTTACCACAATCAAAAGTCCTACTATTTAGTCTGTGCATGTATATAAACCATTGAAGTCACAGACCCAGTGTTAGATGACTATATACAAAATTAGCAGCAGGTGTTGCTGTATCTGGCATACAGGCACTGTGCTCCATTAAAATGTCTGAGGATTGTTTTGTCAAGGCACAAACTCATAGTCATTTTCCAGGAGTTAAATGAAATACTGTGATGACACACCCATCTATATACAACTGTTAAATAAATATTGTTACATTGAAACACAGAAAGTTGTATTTAAAAAAAATATTTAACAAAATATACTATTAGAATAGTTGTAAATTAGAGTGCTTTGTTTTAGAAAAGCATTCAAATTGATTTATTCATTAAATGATTCATCTGTGGTGGACAACCTCATAATACATAATATTTCTGTCTTCAAAAGAAACAATTGTCTGTCACCATCTGAGCAAACTAAATTATGTAACATTCTTTTTAAATTATCCATGAGTCTCTTATTTCTACTAACATAGCATAGGTATTATTGTTAATATACTGCAGATATATATGTATATATATATTTATATCTATATATATATATATATATATATATATATATATATATATATATACAAATATACACAATATATATATATATATATATATATATATATATATATGTGACAAAGACTCAGGGTTAAGATTTGTTAGTCACAGGTTTCTAACCTACATGTTTTAAACCCCAGCAATATTGTTCTGTGTGGGAAGAAGCTTCCCAAAAGAGTGTGTTCAGCTTTAGAAAAAAGCTGGTAAAGCTCCCTGGGGTGTAAATGAAGAGAGAAGGGAGGGCTCTATTTACAGGCCCCAGTTTGGGTCATCTGTTCTGCCAGTCTGACAGCAGACTGATTAAAGGTTGCACCTGTAAGGTGTGTTTTAAAAGGATGTCAGTTTGGTCAGTCTGAGTCTTTGCTCTGCCTGGGGAAAGGGACAACAGTGTCTCTAGCCTGACACCTGTTGTAATTTATATGTACCAAAACCTTGGACTGGAGTGACTTCTCTGTTGCTGTACACTACCATCTACTCCATGAGATGATGGCACCTGTTCCCCTACCCCGGTTACAATATATATATATATATATATATATATATATATATATATATATATAAACATGGGCACAATATTGCATGATCCATATATGGAGTGCTATTATTGATTACATGTTGCATTGTAAACTCCACTCCACATCGGCCAAAAAACATTATCTTAACTAATTAAATATCAGGGCCCATATTTTATTTCACATTTTTATTTTAAACTGGTAGTTAACCTTAGACTTTTAAATTTAAATTTCTTAGGCAGATCTTTCAAAGAGCAGAATTTCCTCTAACCAGCCTTTGGTATGGTATCCCTAAATATAGCGTCTTTCTGAAGAATGTACCAATTATTCAAAATAACTTACCTTATGTATTAAACTGAGGTGGATATTCAAACATAAACTGTATGGTATCTTTAGGCTCCTTACATTTTTTATCTCTATCAAAACTACTGCTCTCTGTTTCTCTTCTGCCTTAATCTTTATTGGCTTGTGTTCTAGAATATCCTTTCATACATTTCATTCAAATAATGTGTCATCAGTTGAATTATTATGTATGACCACAAGGTATGTTTTGGTTAAATACGATCAGCACGTAGAATACAATTTGTCACAGTTTTGACTCCCAAAATGTTTTTGATAGAAATTTAGCATCTTGTACATACAAATAAAGATCAAGGGATCAATGCGATCCCCTCCAAAGAATTCAACAAATTACTTTGCATCTCCCTCACAAACTATTCTTGCATCCTTAATAAAAAACACACCATAATATAATTTAGATGCAAAAAGATTGTGAGTAGAGAAAATGTATCCTTCTTCCCAGAGGCCAACAAATACATTTGTTAAGGTAGGGGCCAAATGAGTTCTCCTTGAAGTTCCTGTGCAGAACCATCAAATTTGAATGCATTGCTAGATAATATAATCTCCAGTGTAATTAAATAGTATTTAACTCTATTTATTGTCCACCAGCTGAAATGTTGCTATAGCTTTTAAAGTAGCGTTATATGAGTATATAAAGAGATCACATCTATCAATGCTGGATAACACTTTTCCTGCCCTATGAATGCCTCTATGTTTCTCAACACAGCTAAAGTATCCTGTAAATACAAGTGCAATAGATCTACTATGTGGCGTAACCCATCATACCAACATTTTAACAAAGATTCAGTTAGACACCCTATTAAAGTCAATCTTGCCCTTCCTAGAGGATGGATTATAAATGTATGTATGCTTAATAGTATACTAAAGTATATAATAACAAACAGAGATTATAGGAAATTTGTTACATTACGAAACTCTCAACTTTCTGTCCAAATTCTTGATTTATGGCAAAGGATAGAAATTATTTTAGTGTATCTTTCAAATCTGGAGTTTAATCTCTTGTATATAGACAGTCTATCTGATAGTTAATCTATGCTTCCTGCACAAAATTCTTAATTACTCCGCTATTTACACTTATTTTATTTGTATTTTTTTCTTTTGCCAACCAAGAAATCAACAACCTCTCTTCTCTAGATACATTATTTGGACATGTAGTAAGGTAAAGGGCTTGTATATCTTCCTAACATTATGCTAAAATAAATCTATCACACCTCCTCCTCATATGGTATTGAAGTCAGATGTATATCCTAATCTAGATTATGGAATTGTTTTTTTCTTTCACTAAATCAAGCTTCTCTTGTACTTTCTCCCAGATGTTCACTCAATTCTTATAAATCACTATCCAATTTGTACTCCACTGATTCTAAAGCTACTAACTTATTTACTCGTAAGAAATAAAAAAGTGGTACAGTGTCATAATTTCTTACGACTTATTTTTCTTACACCTTAATTAAATCAATCTGCACTCTACAATCCTTTTATTAAATATTTTTGATCCAATCCTTCTTACAAAAATTTCTCATACTCCTTTGGTAAATAAGGATCCATCAAATAATAATACCTGTATTTAATTATTTCAAAATCAATGGGAGAGCTCCTTATTGAGAGTTCCTCACTTTTGTGTTTTCCATTCCTCCTTTTTGATGTTTAGCTTTCTTTAGGTACTAGTCTATTTTTTGGAGTGTGCACCAATATCATCATATGATTACTATACTATTGATTTTAAAATAAGGGACTAAACCTATTTTTTATCCAATTAAATGCTTTTCCTTTCTCAAAATATTTAACAGCTCATATAACTTTATCTTGGTTTGTGTCTTTTATTAGAATTATAACACGATACAATTTTGTCTCTACTTCTCTAAAATATGAGGACTTCTATCTTTAACAATTTACTTAATTAGATGTTTCAGTGTTTGAAATCTGGAATTAACTTTTTAATATATTCGTTATCTGTTTCAGTTTCTTTCGATATTGTTTTTGTTACTCTTCTTCACCAATCAAGAAAAAAATGCTTCCAATCGAAAATGAAAATCTCTCAGAACTTTCCCTTCACTGCGGTATTCCTCCTGGGTAACAAGCTAGTACTTGTAATTGTAAAAATGTAATTTATTTTGTAAACATTTCAGATCCATTTGAGCATCTTATTTTTTACAATATTAAATTCAAGATTTTTTCTTAATTTTAAACTCTTTAAAGACCAAATCACCTGGTTGCAAGGCCTGTGTGCAATTTTTATTTGCTTGTGAGAGTGCTAAAAAAAAAATAGAATCCCAACCAATATACCAGTATTAAAAAAAAAAGAAAATGAAAACTAATATTATATTTTATCATGTGAAATAATGTGTAGAGTACTCCACCAACTTAGATCAGTCCTCAATCAACTTAGATCAGTCCTCATCATACAGCAGGTAAGAGAAGATTGTCAAACATGTAAAAAATGCATTTTTACTTGGGTGAACTAGAACTATTAAAAAAGATAATTTTCATTAATTTGCTGCTAGCAGGTAGCTAGCATTTAACCTACTTACCAAGGATGTGAAAGTATGAAAGTTTTTAACTGTAAATGATCAGCTCTGTCACACATAACAACAATCAAATTGAACCACAAAAATAGAAGTGTTACAACTAAATATTGTTTTACATAAATACTGTTAAAGATCAGCATGACTTAGTGGCAGATGGAGCATCTTAATCTGAGGGCTCCCATTCAGCCCAAGTACATTCACTATATGAGCTATCCCAAATGACCCACCATTTTAACCACAGTGCTTACCTATGTGATTCCCACGATGGTACCAGATGTTGGCATGCAGATGGGGAGGAGTATGTTTCTGTATTCAAAACTACAACAAGGCAAGGTCTAAAAGACTTATTTGACAATAATTAAAAACTGCTGAACTCACCAAGATACTGATAATTGAAATAGCTCCCCTGGGTACTTTTGTGCAATCACTTGAAATGCACATGGGCCATGTTTAATACTAAGCTGGAAGTTGATATTTCAGGCATTTGTACTCAGCTAGATGATCATAAAGATCAGCAGGAGGACATTAAAAATAGGCAATACTCAACCATATAAAACTAAACTGGTTTACAGAACCGATGTCAGACCTTAATTGCTATATTCAGGAGTTAATTAGTTCAATATGTCTGAATCTCATTAAAAAATGTCGGGAACTAAATAGAGCCCAGAGGCCTTTAAGCCAATGTCCCAAAACAGGGCGTTCTACTACAAATCAAAGGAGGCTTCACTTACAGCCGAAAGACCAAGTGAATAATTGACTTTCAGGTGGTCCTGGGCTAGATGTTTTCCATATTTAGCTCCATCTACCCTCTCACAGATGGGTTTTAACCTATCATTGAGGGGAGGTGCTACCATCCGTGTTGAGTGGTAGCTCAGACAACAGATGAATGTGGTAAGGTGAGATGTAAGCTAGAGCAAGAGTAAAACAACAATAATTAAAGAAAAAACGAATGCAGCAAGTGAAAAGACCAACACTGGAACTTCTTGTCATTAGAAGGTGGACAGGATAAGAATGATTCTTTAGAACCCTCTTTACCAAAATTAACCAGCCCCACACAGACTAGACTTTGGTCTGTATGCCACTTGTTGTGACCTATTTAAATACACCACCAAAGCACAGATGTTTTTTGTTTTGTATTTTTTCTCCATTCATGTTACAGGTCTCCATATAATAATGTTGGCCAGCTCAGACTGATTTCATCTAGCTTAAAACAGTTGCATGTTGTGTCCTATGTTTGACTCCTTATACCATGACACACTGATGTGAGGGAGGTTCCATTGTTCAGTATTTTAGCCCAAAGCAGAGAAAATCAAGGTGAAACAGTGTTCAAGTTCCATTTTTTTTCCACTCTGCGCTGTATTTGTAAATTCATATTTCACACTGAAGCTGTGATTTGAGCAGATCACAAACAATTAGGAGTTCTCTGCTGAATGTTGAAGAGATTGAGGCCTTTCTGAACAAAAATCATTCCTTAAAGCTCTGGTCCTACCTCTTCTGTGGTTCCTCTGAGCTACTGAGGCTCCTTGACCTTTTCCACCTTTGCTCCTTATCCAGCTAGGGAGGCTTGGACTGCTCATGAGATTTTCTGTGTTTTCTCTAAGGTGATTTTAACTCAGGCTTATCATATATGGGGCTGGTATACCTTATAGTTGTATCAATTTCACCCTCCACCCCATCTTCTCTTCTCAGGTATTTTAGTAATTAAATTATATTAATTGTTAAGCAGTTTTGCAAATGTTATTTTCACTTTGATGTTAAGGGTTATACTGTGTAAATAAAGCTGAACAAGTTTGATTTAATTTATTTAAATTTCCATGGTGTAATGTGAAAAAAGTAACGATTTTGACAGGTTATGATGATTTTCTATAGATACTGTGTCTCCCAACTCAACTACTCCCATTCCTGGTTTCAGGACTTTTTTTGGGCTTTGTGTAACGCTCTCCCGCACACAACAAGACTTTCCACAACAATAAGGCTTTTCCCTAGTCTTCAAACTGAGAAGCATTTCTCTGAACTTCCACCTCTTCAGGCTAGCTTACCAAATTCCTCAACCTCCATCGTAACCATCCTAGGGTATCCTATTACCATCTTGTTCACATAAGACTTGTATGTGTTCTTTCTATACTCATTAAACCCTTTGTCCCCTGCCTGCCTGATCAATATTGCTGTTTGTTTGAATCCCATAGCCCACTAAGCACTTTCTACCTTTGCAGTCTGGCTGGACCAATATGTAACATGTAGCACTAAACCTTGTGTATCAAACCCCTGTTGACCTATAGATTGTAAGCTTGTGAGCACGGCCCTCTTACCTCACTGTCCATAATTCGTAAGTCATTTTAATACTGCGTTTGTTCCCAATTGTAAAGCACTATGGAATATGCTGGTGCTATATAAATAAATGTTAATAATAATAATAATAATAATAATAATAATAATAATTATAGGATTTCCCATACAAAGGCATGGGGAAGCCTTCATCAGAAAGTTACAAATTACTGTCAAAGGACATGCTGTCTAGAATTACCTCATACAAATACACTCATATTTCTGAGTATTTCCCTGCAATTGACAGCAGGTATACCTACACTCTTCTCCCTCCTTCTTCCTTATTTACACCACCCAAGGGGCTGATAATTTTATTTTGGTGATCAAATTATCTGTTTGGATGAAGAAGAGGTGTTGGTGGTTCAAGCAGTTTCACTGGCACTCTGGCAAAGTTATTTGGATTTTTGGGATCATTAAGTTTTTACCACTTTTTCACTTTTTATTACTTATACTGTGAGTGTATATACACCGATCAGTCATAACATTAAAACCACTGTCAAGTGAATTACATTGATTATCTTATTGCAATGGCACCTGTCAAGGGGTGGGATATATTAGGCAGCAAGTGAACAGACAATACTAGAAGTTGATGTGTTGTAAGCAGGAAAAGTGGGCAAGCATAATGTCAGACTTTTGAAACATCATGGATCAATGCATCCGTCATGACTTGTGTCCACCGTGCAGGTTGGTGGTGGTGGTGTGATGGTGTGGCTGAGTGTATATGGATTTCGGACTTCTCCTCCTATTATATATAGTGTTATCTGGATCTAACAGCAGCAGCCAGCTAGCAGTGTGCAGAGGAGACATGGGGGTATATCTCCAGGCCCTCTCCAACTCCACAGCTCCCTACATCTCCAACCTCATTTCCATCCACGCTCCATCCCGCCCTCTGCGTTTGGCTAATGACCGTCGCCTCTCTTCCCCCCTGGTTACCTCCTCCCATGCTCGCATCCAAGACTTCTCCCGGGCTGCCCCCCTCCACTGGAACCAGCTACCCTGCTCCATCAGAACATCCCCCAACTTGTCCAGCCTCAAACGGGCCTTAAAAACCCACCTCTTCCTTAAAGCCTTCCAGTCCCCTACCTAACCAACCTCCTTCCAGTCTCCCACCTACCGCCCTGCCTATCCTGCCCTCCTCCTACCTCACTCCTCGTCATTCTCCTCTCCCCCCTCTCCGTCTCTGCCTCCGTTCTCCCCCTTTCCTCCTCCTACCCTTGCGTCTCTGTCCGTCCTACCCTCCCCTTAGATTGTACGCTCCTTCGAGCAGGGCCTTCTCTCCTCCTTTTCTTCACCACCAGCTCCTTGTCTCCTCCGTGAGGTCCTCCTGCCCTTCTACCCCTCTAGCTACCCCGCTGGGGGCTCTCACCTCTCATCTAGCTGTACATTGAGCTTCCGAGTGCTTTTTTGTTAACTGTACCGTGCTGTCTCACCCTGTATCGTGTTTCTGTCTGTCCCTGTACAGCGCTACGGATACCTAGTGGCGCCTTATAAATAAAAATTAATAATAATAATATATTTACTAAACTCATTTATTTAGTGCATTCTACAAATTGACAGCTAAAATCTGATTGGTTGCTATAGGCAACATCTCCACTTTTTCAAATCCGCAGTTTATTAAATATACCCCATAATCTATACCGACCTCTTCATTATTCCCTGACGACATCATCATAATGATTCCATGGGATTTCCAAGGACACCCGCCCTGTATAAGCAAGCTCACAGGGATTCTGCATATAACACACATTCAGCATATTGCCAGATATTGTGTAGCCAGGACACAAATAAATTGGTTCCTGCAATATTTACAGCAATTCTTAGCATTGCTGATCATTTGCTTTGGATGATTATTTATGAATATGTAGCTGTATTCAGTGTGTTTCACATGATTAATGGTAAACACAAAGTTAAGAGGTTACCAATTAAAAGAATAAAAACACTATTATTTTCTGGAAGAAAAGAGTGGTAAAAGTTTCAGCCACACATTGGTGCTCATCACAAAAACAGCATAGCTTAGCCCTTCTTATTAAACAGTGATGCCGTAATAGCCTTGTTTACTAAGCAGCAGTACCTAGCAAAGATTAAACAAACCAGTCTTGCAGGGAAGCACCCACCATCTTTTAGGAATGGAAAGCTATTACTACTGGAGGATCAAAGACTAGTGCAGTATTAAAAATGATGTATAGATTTAAGTAAAGCAACCTAAAGTGTATGAACCTGAAACATATATAACTAAAATAACTTTATTCAAAATAGTAAATAATAACACTGATGTAAATAATTGTTGGGGAGGGTCAAATATAACAATAAATCAAATATATTAGATTTACATCAATATAATAAAATATCAAATACAGAAGATTGTAAAATCAGTTAATGCTCCTGGCCCAGATGGGTTTATGGACGCTTATTACCCAAAAAGAAATTGCCATTCTGATAACCCACCTCCACACCATTTCTAACCTAACACTGCGTGGTTCCCCCTGCTTTGATGGAGCTGTGGAAGCCAGGATCCCTATCATCCACAAAGAGGGAAAATACCTCTATAGTTGTGCCAGTTATTGTCCTATATCCCTCCTAAATAATGATCTTAAGATATATACCAAGATCCTGGCTAACAGGTAAAATTCAGTCCTTCCTTGATACATTATGACCAGGTGGGATTGATGCCGGGCCGATGAGCCAGAGATAACACGATGAGAGCCATTGACCAAATTCATATTTTGAACACTAGGAAGGTCCCAAGTATAACTCTTTCCCTTGATGCCGAGAAGGCCTTCGACAGGATCTCATGGCAGTTTATCCTTCAGACTCTCAAGAATTATGACCTACCGGGTGCCTTTCTCACTGGTGTCGAAGTCCTCTTTGCTACTCCTTCTGCCAGGGTCCTGGTCAATGGCTTTCCCACGGACTCGGTCTCAATTTGGAATGGCACGAAACAGGGCTGCCTGTTATCTCCATTAATATTCACCCTAATTATCGAACCCCTGGCCGTGGCTATCCATGCT
Source organism: Mixophyes fleayi (assembly GCF_038048845.1). Classification (NCBI taxonomy): domain Eukaryota; kingdom Metazoa; phylum Chordata; class Amphibia; order Anura; family Limnodynastidae; genus Mixophyes; species Mixophyes fleayi. The sequence goes on from NC_134406.1 coordinate 238,108,406, forward strand.
TCTCCTAATATTAGAGGTGTGGAGGTGGGATCCCTGGAAACTAAGATTTTGTTATTCACTGACGATGTTCTTTTGATTCTTCAGCAACCTAATAATTCCCTCCTTAACCTCTTCACAATTATAGAACAATATGGGGTCATATTAGGTTATAAGATTAATGTTTCGAAGTGGGAGACAATGCTTTTGAATGTCCCCCCAAGTGCTCACACCATAACTTTATAACCCACTATAATTTTAAATGGCAGACACAAAAGATTAAATACTTGGGGGCCTACATCACGTGTTCCTCTGAGTCCTTATACTCTGAAATTTTCCTGCCCCTCCTCTCTCACATCAAGAAAGCTTTCCTCTCCTGGAGACTATTCTACCAAATGACTCAATTGATCTCGTGGCTAGAGGATCATCGCAATCTAAATTGATATCCTACCCAAACTCCTGTATCTTTTTCACACCCTCCCGATCAAAGTCAACCTTCTTTGAACTGGCAATACTTCAAAAATGTTTTTCCAAATTTGTTTGGAGCAAAATAAACCCTCAAGAATCCGCCTAGCCTTACTCAAAAAACCAACATCTTGGGGAGTCAGAGGCATCTCCGACTTACTGCCGTTAAGTTTCTTCCTACTTTACGTTTCTCAGCCATGATTTGGGATAGATGTAAGACTCATTTCACTTCCTTCTTTCCAACCCTCCTAATTTTTTCAAACTGCAGGGGACATAAGTAGTCCAAAAAAATAGATATATAAATATATAGAGATGAGTGGTTTGGATACCGAGAAATCTGACAGATCTGAATGTTGGGAGTCATGACTCTGTTTCTTGTGCCATATTCGGATCTGAAATCGAGACAATACGTCATACCAGTAAAATGACGGATCTTGCGAGTTTTGGATCCATATCTTTTATATATTGCCCTTCCACATGTTCTCAAATGTCATTTAGAAGTGATAGCGTGGGGATAGGATGTTTGCTGTATTTATGTACTCAGAAATTCTTTTGGACTTCCCATGACATTGTGGATGCAGTCCAGTGCCTCTGGATCTTACAGACATCTTGGCACCTGTGGACGGGAATTGGGGGTAATGCAAGAGCAGGATCCTCCATTTATAGAGTGCATTATGGCGCTGATATTTAAAAACATTAGGGCTAATAATGAAACAGTTATGCCAAAAGTAATGTTTGTATTATTCTGACATAAGACTATAAAATAAAATTTGATCAGAAAAAATATGCAGTGGAATGTGATGTGGCATTATAAATTGGGGATAATAATAAAAATGAAAATAACAACAACAACAATAATAATAATATAAATAACAATAATAATAATAATAACAATAATAATAATAAGAAGAAGAAGAAGAATAGTAACAATAAAAAACTTTGAGCTATTCAAAGGATGCATTTTTTTTATTGCTTTTACTTTTCTCATTGTTTACTCAATAATCCACAACTTCAAACAACAAAATCTCCTGCTATGTGTCCATCACAGCACATTTTTATTTTCAAAGGTTTGTATTAAAGATTGCTATCTATATAAAAATAGATTTCATTTTGTTTTTTTTGAGGTTAAGTTTCGCTGCATCCTGTATGCGGAAGGACTACTGCCAGCCTTGGAAACAGTGACAATACATGTTTTTCTCTAAAGTAGACCCCCTGCATCTTGTAGAAAGAAACAAAAAAAAATTGTATGCTTCCTTTGCATGTTTACAGGAGACCTTAAAAAAACTGAGTGCAAAAAAAATATAAATGAAAATTGTCCCTACATGTGAGGAAAAAATAAAATGTTTCTTCATGCCAGACTTCCAATCCTGGTCTCATACTTCAGTTGTTAGTAGAAAAAGAAATCGTAAAATAGAACTTCTCAGCATGCTACTAGTATGCATGGGTAATATATATATATATATCTTTATATATAAATATATATGTTTCTCTTGGAGCAACAGTGCACCCTAGTGGTTGAACGGTGAAGCAAGCAGTCAGTGAATAATATGATCTCGGTTTTTTAACATTTAAAAGAGCTAAAAGTACACAACCTAGTAAATAAAAAGGCAGTTATTGTATATTTTTGCATGTAAGGCTTTTGAAGTGGAAGACATGAACTTAATTAATATTTTTAGGTAGAAATAAGCATAATATGTGCATATTTCAAATGTGTATTATTCAAATACAGGGGTGCAAATAGGTTATGTTCACTACCGAGCTTTGTACATATAATATGTGGGGATGGATGTAAAATATTTATTTTGAATGAAATATCTAAAAATGTTATGCTAACAATACATTATTTTAGTAATATTTTAATCACAAATTAATAAAACTTTCCCCAAGTACTGTTAAATTAAGAAGTCATATCTTTAAAATCATCACATTCTGATACATAAATGGTAACGTGGTTCCTGTTTATGGGGTTTTCCATTTAGGGAAAAGGGAGAAAAACATTAACATTAAGGGGGGAATTTAATTCTGAGCGAAGTCCCATTATAGCCTGATGTGCACCTGTGGTGTGACCAACTATCAGCAATGTCTTAGTACCTTTACATCCTGCAGAGTCCCATCACTCGATGCTCGGATCATGGGACTTTGCAGGTAATTCCTCTTCCAGTTATATGTATCATAAGAAATGTACTGGTGTTATTTGCCTTCAAAACAACGTACATTTCAAAAGGACATTAGTCAAAGGCATCACTGATGAAGCTGTTTAAAACCAAATCAAAACCAATTTGGTGAATAAGTAATTCTATCATTGCCTTCTCCAATTTATAGAAGACCCAGTCATGGAAACATGTATCCTATTTATTTTAAAATAACACATATGAGAAAAAATTTATAAACTGATTTAAACCTCCTGATTGTAAATCGTTTCTGAGACATTGTCCTCAACATTTACTGTTTCATTACGGATACCTTGTGTATTACTGTAGAATATTTTGGCATATTACATGGATATGTAATAATAATAAATGCAAATGCATAGGAACATGGATCTGGATTTACCAAAGGCAGAGCAGCACTAAAGTTATGCTACACTCCCCTTATAAAATTCATCAAGTGATGAAAGAGTAGCTTAGTGGTTAAGTGCACCAATTGTATAACAATCATACAGTGGTGGCTACTATGTGCTTTAAAATTGTGCATTAAATTCTGTACTGCACAGAAAATTATCCACAAAACATAACTATGTATATATTGATAACAATGAAATACAGTGCATATATAAACTTTCATATATATATATATATATATATATATATATATATATATATATATATATCTATAATATAAATGTCTAGTGGCGTGTGTTAGTCTGTCTGTGTGTGGGAAAAATAAAACCAAGCTGCAGCGCCACCTGCTGGGCGGAGTTATACACTGACCTACTAAATTCTTAGTGTGTGTGGGAAAAAAAATTCAGAAAGGGCTGAAATTTGGTATACTAAGATGTTATTAATTTGTTAATTTAATTTGTTAATTGTTAAAAGTGTTTATAAAGATTTAAAATATATATATATATATTTCTTGAAGGAGAAGTGACAGTTGGGAGTGTTTGGTGGTTGCCGGGGGTGACAGTGGGGAGTGGTTGGTGATTGAGGCCTGGGCTATGGCCCAAATGCATGACAAGAACCTTTTTAACACCTTAAGTAGCTTGATTTGACTAGAATGCATGAGTATCATGCACAGGTTAACTTGTATCATATATATATATATATATACAATAAGTGTATACATTACTAAAAAAAGGTAAATATCTTAAGCCATTTTTATTATTTAGAGTTCAATAACAGACAATTAGAATAGTTGATTATTAACTTATTATACACAAAATAATATTACAGTTTAAAACATTTTAAAATATAATGCTCCATTGGTAAAGTACACACATCCATGAATTATTTTGAGAAGACATTAACAATTTCACATTTGTAGTTCATGCTTTGCTCTAAAATAACTTAATGTATGTCTATATTACCTTATCATTAGAGTGAAGCATGTTTTGTTTATATTCTTTGTAGACTTTCTTACTGTAAATAAAAACATGGCATTGTATTTTTTAATTGTGCAAATCTATATTTAGTCAAAATACCTTGCCTAAAAGCAAAATCTACATTTTCAATTTTAAATTTATCATGCAAAGGGAGAAAAATCTTAATACACGCAGTGGTGATTAATTATGATTTCGTCTATTTAATTGCCTTTAGTAATTATGTTTCAAATCCACAGTAGGATGTGTGATATCATCTTAGAAACACTTGTTCGAATAATTACTGTGTTCTGTTAATACGATTGCTGAATGTGAAATAATTATTTTGTTTAGTTTTTAACAAAAGAAATTACACATAATAAATTAAGAGATTAAGAATGACTCAAACCTCCATTTTTATGCGAAATTAAGAAAGTTAAAGAAATATAAAGTATGCAAATTATGATCCAAAACAAACTGCATATAGTTTTGTAATTGCATTAAGTTTTAAAGGGGACAGACCCTACAACAATTATATCTTGTTAGTATCTGTATTCCTCTATTTTATGATTTATGTATTTTTGTGAGAGTTGACAGATAAGGAAGAAAAATTGACATATTATAAGCTAATAAAAATAAATAATGCCTGAGTCTGCCCTGAAGCTGTTTGCATTGGCAAGCAAAATCAATGCATTAATCAAGGATGTTTTGGAGTAAAATATAGTTAATGATGCAATGAGAAAACCTACATTAAAAAGAACAGCATACAAGGTTTCCTATTAGCATATTATGATAATACTGTTTCACTGACCTGATTTGCAATAATATTTTAGTGAACAACACATTACAAATATGAAATTATATTACAGGGTTCCAGTAAATGCGACATGTGCTTCTAAAAGTAGCATCCGAATAAGTATTTTGTATCATTCCATATTACTTACATTTGATGGTATTTAGATGGGAACTAGGTCTACATATTATGGTATTGAGGTGATTAACAATAGTGAAAACTGCTTTAACTCACAGCCCACAATCGACAATAAGATTTCATCAGTCTATGGGGGATATTTAACAAGGACTGCAAAACATGAAAAATAGTTTACAATCCTTATCGCATTGATAAGGATTGAACTATTTCTCATATTTATGAAAAAAACTTACACAGGAATAGCAGTTCCGATAAACTGCTTTTCCTGTGAAAAAAAAATATTTACTTACTACTCCGTCTTTGTAATGCGATCCTGGGTGGCTTCTTCGTTCCTCCTTTTAATTCCTGTGCACATGCTCTGATTGATAACTCGTGCATGGGCACAGGCATCCAAACTGCACTGACCGAAGGACCTGGGTCATGTGACAGGGCTGCACATGTGCTTTAAAGCTCTGCTCGGAGAAGAGCTTATCAGTGCTGAAAACTAACAGAAATGGTAATGTACGTCAGCCTGAGCTGGCGTACATTACCACATGTGTAAAAGTATTTTCGAAAGTTGTTGAATTGCGGTACATAGCAGTCCCCATAGACATCTATGGGGACTGTTATGTATTTAAAAAAAAAATGTAAAGCAGCAGATATCTAGGGTATCTGCTGCGATGAACCAATAATATGTTTGCAGGGTACTTAGATTTGTGGCTATTCCCCAAAAACAGCCATGACATGTGTACACAATGGTAGATACACATTTTCCTCTTGAAAATCTGTGTAATACCATTTGGTAAGCAAATTTATTGAGGATGTGCATCTCCGCATCATGAGCTCTTCTGGAACTAGCACTCTTTTGAGCACCCAATTCTACAAGTAGCAATGGTTACTATTCTTCTGGATTAGTTACCTATCACCTTCAGTTCTTTTGACACTGTTGACTACAATGAGCACAAGAAGACCCTTGACATTCATTTGTTCAATGCTGATTAATAAGACTTCCAGGAAGTCACTTTATTTTGCTCAGTTTGGAACTACAAGCAACAGATATGTCCATTAGACATCAAACATCATATCATGCTCAGGCTTGTGATAGTATGCATGACATTCTTCTATACTTTCTACTACAACTGGGCTTTTCCACTGAGATCAGACAAAGTTCCGAACTGTCCATGCTGACCTTTCTCTGTCATTCTCCATTTAGGAGCCCCTTCCAATGCTGATTGTCAGGCGCCGTCCCCGCTGTTGCCCTGCCATACGGGGACGGACGCCTGCCTACTCTAGCTGGAGCGCTCTGTTGCCTAGCAACAGACGCGCTGCGGCTTCCGCCGGAGCTTCCCGTCGGTTGCATGTGCCCTGCTCCGTCCCGTTGACGCTACCTGTCACGTAGCGTGCTTCTCCCTGGCTCCTCCAATCTCCTTCCAGCTGTTCCTATTTAAACCTGGCTCTTGCGCCATTAGGGTGCCAGAGTAACAGGTTTCTGTCTCCAGCATTCTAGTTATTGTTTCCTGTTGTGACCCGGCTCCCCTGACCATTCTCTTGTGTAACCGCTCTCCTGTTGTGACCCGGCTTGTCGACCATCCTGCCTCTCCCATATTGTACCAGTGACCTTGGCTTGTTTGACTATCCTTCTGGATTTTCCTTTTGTACCTTGCATTCCCGATTGGCTTGACCCGGACCGTCTGAAACCTTCTATCACTACACCGGCAACTGGTTAGTAGGACCGCGACCTGCGTGCCCTGTGCAGCGAAGTCCAAACCTCCTTGCGGGGGTCCCTGGCGAATACCAGGGGTACGTTAGACTCCGCACCTGCTAGTTCAGTAGTGCTACTACCGGTTAGTGGCCTCCTTCACTCCAGTCTTCAGCAAGGCCTGACACTGATATTAAGTCTATCTTTCTTTCATTTACAGTTGATGACCCATTGTTCTCTATAAGGTCGTTGGCATAAAAAGTTAATTAGGCAAGTCTTTTTTATTGAACTCCAGTATATGTATTTTCTATATATAAAAAAGGAGGTGTTTGTTTGTATGTTTGTTTGTTGATTGTTCGCAAATATCTGCCACAGCTCTCAAAGTAAAGCTGTCAAATCTTATATAGTTATTTAGTATTGAAAAAGTAACCCACTAGACCACATAGCGACAATGTGACAATGCGAGAAAGTAATTCTCTTTATTAATGAGGTTGCCTACCTCTGAACTCTTGAGTTTCCTTGTATCCTTTTTACAGTTACACTGAAAAATTGTATTGGTGTCATCATAATTTTGCTGACAGTCATTTTATTATAAAATGTACATAGGTGAGTGGAAGTGCAAGAAAAAAGTTTGCTATTTTCTGTATTTATCATAATGCGTTAATATTGCAGTACATTTGGCCACCTGAAAAAAAATAAAGCTTTTAACAAAAATCCAGAGTGATGACAAATTCTTCCCCTTATTGACATATTTCTATGCATTAATTGTTACTTTTTATGCTTATTTATTTTGATATTTATGAAAGCAATACTGTGTGAAATGCTGATTATAATGTAGCATTTTAGCTTTTCCCAGCATAAATAATCATTTATTTAATTTCAACCATTTAATTTGAAATTATAATCAATTATGCAGTAAACTTTTAAGTAGATAAGAAATGCTATATAGTAGCAGCAATCACTTTTGCTTTAATCCTTCATTTGCATCTAAAATATATTACAATTTTAACTCAGTACATCTTATTGAAATTACTATTTCAATAACTAATTATTTGGGAGGCTAAAATTATTTTATAATTGCATCAATTACTTTGTTATGAGTAAGCATCTAGTAAAATACATAATTACATATTGAATAATTATTACGGGTATGGTTATTTATCTTTATTACATTTAACAATTAAATGTTTTAAAAAAAAATTAAAAAAAAATACTCATCTGCAGAGCTGAAAGATGATGTAGGGATTTCTTAAACATTTTTTCTGGTGCAATGCCTTAATTACTGAAGCTAATTAGGGATCCAGTAAATTACTTATAGATGCATCTCATTGGATTTTTAGTAATACTCAGCGTAATGATAACAAAAAGCTAATATGTTACTTAAATGTTAATTGTAAAATTATTCAAATTCTTTGACTTATACAAAGCTTCAAATTTATTGTTCTTTCACTTGTGGTAATAAAAGTGACCACTGGTGAATCAACATATATTATGTGTTTTTCATAGTTAAGCCAATATAATAAAATTACATATTGCAATTGGAAAAAGTGTTTAGTGGGGCTATGTGGTCCAGTCAGGTGTCAGTGGGGTTTTGAACATAGAAGGAGAATAAAGGTAAGCTTGTGTGAACTTTGTTGTGTGGTGGTAATTACGTAGAGTAGTCTAGGGGAATTAAAAAGTTGGAACATTACAACAAAATGTTTTCAAAAAGAGAACAAATAATAAGACAATCTAGACCAAAATTCCTTAAGTATCCTTGCCTCCAAGACCAGATAATATTTCATATATGATCCTCATACTTCTCGATATACCCAAGTCACTCCACCAACTCCCTTCTCGCCCACCAGCACTCACTCACTTCACCTACTACTTGCCGCTATCACATCTATATAGTCTTTGGACAATTATCTAAACCACATTGTCACTGCATCATCTATATGCCCCACTCATACATCTGCCAATTCATATTAAATTGCCATCTATGCCCGTCCATCATCATACAAATCAAGCATGTATATAGCACCACCGGAGCATGGTCTAGCATTAGGTACGCTAGGCCTGTGTCTCGGGGAGTCAGAGTCCAGAGGTGGCTCTCTTTTATTAGCAATGAAAAGCAAACAGTGGGAATAAAAAAAATCAACTCCTATTTGTTTAACTGTGATGACAAATGTTATATTAAATGGGAGAGGGAGTAAATGAGTAATGTCACCACATAAAGCATGATACACTAAGGAACATAAATGCCAATACGTGCCATATTTTGCATAAAACCTCTCTCTGCGTGTCGAGATATGGACCATACGCCAGTGAATGCAGCAACATCCTATTCATCTTCGAATGCAAAGGACTGTTAGTACAGCCAATGATTTCATGGTTAGAATGGGAAGTGGAATGTGTGAATGCACATAGTCAATGTACAGTAAGAACGTGCCAAAGTGGAGCGCAAGCAGCAACATTCAATTCAGGCTTTGGGCTTCTCAAAGGTACATATTTTTTGGTCGCATCACTTGCACCAGCTACAGGTAAGCATCAATCACTAGTGATGAGGGTCGCGTAGGCATGCTCTAGCATGTGTTTGCAATCAGGAGCAACTGTACAAATGCAATTTATGTACAGCAAACATTCATAACATCCTCATAAATGTATTTTATGGGGATGGGGGAATGGAAAAAAAAACTTTTTTTGTTAAAATGTTTTGTCTTTAATGACTATATTATTAACAGGTGCCATTTTTTTTTCTGTGCATTCTTTTGAGACTTTATATTACACATATATATTGGATGTATCCTGCAGTGTATTGTCTGTTAGAGCAGAGCCCACCCAGTCCTGTATTCAACAACAGACGTATCTTTTACATCCGCTCTTCGTTGTATATGGACATGTGTACGTCCAATTAATGTGCGTTTTAAAAAAAATGCACAATGCATTCTATTTGTGTGCCTTAATGAACAATTTATAATTTTTTGTGTTAAGACATTGTGGGTAATGGATGAGCAGTGGTTTAGGGTTCCAAAGATGTAGTGCTCTCTTGTTCCAATGATATAAATCCAGCCCTGGACACCAGCTTTACCATAAGTTACCACAAACATATTTTATGTTTATATATTGATTAAAAATAGAACAGAATAGCATATACCAATCAAATGCTGGTTGCGTGGCACAATTAAGAGAATCACAACCTGGCTTGCAAGCAGCATTTATACTGCAAGCATGAATGAAGTGATGGATCTTCTAATACTGTCTCCTCTCTTCAGTTAATTAGACATGTTTTAATGGCTGTCTAGGATTAATCTACTACAGAACATCCTTACTTTAGTTAATAAGGTGAGGAACTGTGTAATCTAATTAAGTAAGAATCCAAAGTAGTTCTTTAAACAACAGTAAAGCAATACGGTACTAATAGATGGCTGCGTTAATATATTTGAAAAATTTATGGCTGCAATACCATTTTCCAAATTTAAAAGAAAAGTACGTAGTGGAAAAATGAGCAACTGTAATTGTAGTGTTGGGTCACTGATGTCATCTGTGTAATTAAAAAGCATCAACTGGAATTATAATGTCTAATATAAATTATTCTAGATATTACTTGGCAATATTATTATTGAACTATGGAACACGAATAACCCAATATATTATTTAATAAACTGTCAGTGAAAAAAAAAATTCAATGTGTCTTAAAAACCAAAGATAAAGATACATATTTAATATTTAAATGCAGAAGCATGTCAATTTATTGTGTAATTGTGTTTAACAAATGTCATTTGGAGTGGTGTTACAATTAACATAACAGGATAAAGGGCATAGATAGATAAAGGGCTTGACTCAAGTCCAAATGCAACTTGCAGTTAGAAAAACAAAAGAGCACTAAACTTCAGCGTAGTTCGGCCTGTGATCAAATCCAAGAAGATCTCAAGATGCATTTTGATTTGAATTTGGTTGTAAGTACATTCTGCAATATACGCATAATCCTATGTGCAATATAAGATCACAAACGCATACAAAAAGTGTAATAACAATTCTAAATAGTGTAATCCATAAAAATATGGATTGTTTAAAAAAAACACTATAATCGTTTGATAGTCATCACTGGAATTGGCCTCATCTGTGTTAGAACGTTCTCGGCACGCCCTTACATTCCTTCCCCAGTCCTGCCCTTCAAGTCGTAGGCAATCGCGTCATTTGCGTTCAGACATGAATTACATTCAAGTCCTTTATGAGCATGTGCGGAGCGATTTCACGCAAGATACGCTACTCAAACGGGCGTAGGCCCCAACCTAATTCAAAACCAAAGTGTTTAAACAGTATTATTATTACTTTTTAATACATTTTCTTGCTATAGAATTACTGTGAACTGTTGATTCATGATGGAAACAGAATTTCTGTTTTCATTATGCATTCACAGTGCACTTTAATTCTACATACAAGAGGATGCCATGGCAGGGCATTTTATGAATGTAGTGGGTCTGTATGCAAGAGTAGGGCTTGCCCCATATGTAACAAGAGGAGAAAGGTGGGGGGGCATATGTGACAAACAGTTTGGGCAGGGTATATGTGACATATGCACTCAATTCTCTCCTTTTGTCACATATACTCCCTTGTCATATTTCTCTTGCCCTGTGTGCACCAAGCCCCCTCCCGACCCTACAGGTTCCCACCTGCTGTGCTGTGCAGTGGAAAAGGGCTCACAGCATTTACCATGTCTTCTTCTCCATGTGGGAAGGAACTTTGCCAGTGACATCAACTGATGATTTCACTGGCGTTCGGCACAGACTGCCCACATTATGGAGCAACAGCATGAGTTGTTTATACCTTTCTCCCATGGATGCAGCTGGCAGGGGAAGATCGGGAGAGCAGGGTGAGGCAGGACATACCTCCTGACAGAGGTCTGACGATGTGGGACAGTTCCCCAAGGAATGAACAGAAGGAGAGCCAAACAGATCATCAGGGAGAAGAAGCAGGTCAGCCCACTGTCCAGACTGGCTGACAGAAAGGCAGCTGAGCCAGTCAGGGCAGGGTTTCTATAAGCAGCAGAAAATGTAATAGGGTAGCTGCTCCTAGACAGCCAGAGCCGGTCCCTTGTAGTAAAACTGTTGGTGCAGGTTCGACCCATAAGTCAAGGGGCCGATGCAAGGGCTCCTGAGTCATGGGCTCTATAGTGGAAACACTATTGTACTGGGCGGCCCTCACACTCTTCACAGCCACAGCAGCCATGCATTCTCCACTCTCTGCAGTGTTCACCACCCACATCCATAGGACAACTGGTTTCCTACCATCCATGTATTCAACAGTGCACTCTCCAGGTTGCAGCTTGTCTCCAACTGCAGCCAGCAATTGTGCGCGTGCCACAGAAGAGGTGGTTTCTTCAGCTCTGCTCACACACTGTTCAGAGCAAGCTGCCAGATTGGCAGGAAGCAGTAGGACCCACTTGGGTTCTCCCCAGTACCAGTTGGGCTAGTCCACGTTTATTGTGGAAAAGACTCTTTAAACCAAAAAATGAACATGGGGAGAAATTAAAGGATGTTTAAGTTGAGTTCAAAGAGTTAAGTTAAGAAACAAAGTCATACTGAGATGTATCGACTTCCCTGTTTAATTGTAGTTGCATTATCTCTCAAAGCATTAACAATTTCTTCTGGATACCAAATAATAAATATGTGAAAGGGGATTTTATATAAAGTATAGATGCAACAAGAGTGTGGCCACAAGTATCAGAAAAACTAACAACTCAAGTGCACATGCCCATGTCAAGTGCTTTTATACAGCTCAGGGAAATCCAAGGTGACTTCCAATATCTATAATAGTTTACAGCGCCTTACTTTTACAATATACAAGCTTTCCTAATGTATTTATATATATATATATATATATATATATATATATATATATATATATATATATATATATATATAAGCAAAGGAAATTTCTGCCAGCTGACCATCTAACCATACAGTGAGCTGTCGGCAAGTGGATAAACTTTTGATTGTAGAAGAATTTATATATATATATATATATACAAGATTATATATCCAGATAATTACAAGATTCTGGACTATAATATTCACATACTGGTGTTAGTATCTTAGCGCCTTCTGTATCAAATCTGTGATATATATATATATATATATATATATATATATATATTCTTTAAAAAATCAATGCCAATATATCTTGATAAATGGATGCGCTGAGGACTGTAATATAATTTGAAAACGTACAATGAGTCATTAGCTAGGAAGATAATATAATATCTATTCAAGGTCTCTCTCTGTCTCTCTGTCTTTAAACTGTAATTGGTGAGCACTTAATTTATAGGATTTCCACGTTTCGCTGATTGCATAGCTCATATGTATAGTACAAAGTTTCTTGAAAACAATTACTATACATTAAAAGTATTAATAGAAATATATAACATTGTTTTTAAATGTTATATAAAGTGGAAAACAATAATATAAAAGGGTAAAGAAAAAAATGCAGTACAAAACACTGAGATAATACTATGAAACATTATCCAGTAATATTTGCCGGATTGCTACAATTTTTAAAAGCAACCTTTAATGCTACCTACTTCAGATGAGGCACTGTCTTGTTATTATTCTCAAAATGCAATTTAAAAATCCCTGATAGTGAATGTTTGCTTCTTCATTACGAACATTTAGTATAGTTGTTTATTATTATTTTGCATCAGTCCGAGGCTGCATGTGGTTACTGACACACAGCTACCTTCAAAAATGAGAAGGTTCACATTAACAGGTAAACTTTTGTTCATTTCGTAGATTATTGCTTGAGTTACTAAAACATGAGGTTCCAAAAATTAAAAAAAAAAAAAGTTTTCTCTATATATCAGGACAAGATATATATTTATATATTTATTCTTTTTTTTAGGGTTTTTTGTATATTCTAATTAATGTATGGAGATGTTGTATAATGTATTTTAATGTTTTCATGTTTTAAATCAGAAGTTGTCCAGCACATATTGGAGGGATGTGAGTGTTCTACTGGATTATTGGAGCACACAAAAAAAAGTGGAGTGGGGATCATGGGTTAATTACTACCTATAATTTTAAGTGTATGTTAAAAAAATATATATTTTTCACCACTAATGTGTTCTTTACAAATAGCATGGATTCCAGAATGAAAAGCGTTTAACTGCTTGCTGACCATCCACTATATTTCACATATGTACTGTTAGGCTATTTAGACTTCACTGAAGCCAGACAAGGGGATATATTTACTAAACTGCAGGTTTGAAAAAGTGGAAATGTTGCTAATGGCAGCCAATCAGTTTCCACTATAAAAATGAAAGCTAGAATCTTATTGGTTGCTATAGGCAACATCTCCACTTTTAATAAATAAATAGCATCTCAATATGTTGACCTTCAGATATTCACTCATAGCACTGGAACTGACCTTAGAGATGACTGGGAAACATGGGCAGCACAGTGGCTTAGTGGTTAGCACTTCTGCCTTACAGCACTGGGGTCATGAGTTCACTTCCTGACCATGGCCTTATTTGTGAGGAGTTTGTATGTTCTCCCTGTGTTTGTGTGGGTTTCCTCCAGGTGCTCCGGTTTCCTCCCACACTCCAAAAACATACTGGTAGGTATTGGCTGCTAACACATTGACATTGGTCTGTGTTTCTGTATGTGTATGTTAGGGAATTTAGACTGTAAGTCCCAATGCGGCAGGGACTTATGTGAGTGAGTTCTCTGTACAGCACCGCGGAATTAGTGGCGCTATATAAATAAATGGTGATGATGATTTGCTTTGATTCCTTGGCATCCATCTCCAAATACACAGTTTTCAATGAAAACAATGGGATCCTCCATTATTATGACATTAATGGTTCCCCATCATTATGAAGTTATTATGAAGCCAAGATGTCTCTTATGAAGGGAGAAGGCAGTATCCCCCTCTCCACCTAATCATTTCCCAAGTAAAAATCAGAATGTTTGACACTAATGCATTTTGCATAGGTGTCATGCAAAAAAATGTGTTAATGCCACACAAAATGTTCCTCCAAATAAAAAAAAGATGCCACCTCTCCAGTTTTTGACACCCCACCCCTGGCCTTATACACCTTTTTTGCCGCTTAATTATTTGGTACCCCTTGGGCCTTACAACTAGATCAGACCTTAAATTAAATACACTTATTTGGTATTGTTATTCTCAAGACCCCTTAATTGCAGGGTACATTCAATAAAAAAGAACCAAATCAAACAGTTCACCTGCTCATCACTGAAGTGAAAGTCTGGTTCCAACAGCAAGTAAGGAGACCCATTTAGGCCGAGCATTTATAAATAGTTGCCCAGAATCAATTGAATACTAACTTGCTGTTTACATATGGTGTGCGCTAGCTAAATGATTAGACAATGAAACTTCACTCAGTTAATACTGTTCCAGAATTAGTAGACAATCTGATAACAGGTACCTACAAGATCTTTCATTTAAACCCCATGCTGGAACCATTTCATCCTTTCTCTGAATTGCGCCATCTCTGGATGTCAGTACAAATAGACAATTCTATTTTCCTGTGACATTTGTTTGTATGTATTTTATTGTATGAAATTGGGAAGTTATTATAATCAAGACAAATCTATCTACTAAGGCTAGGTTCACACTACAGGTTTTTCAGCCAATTATCGGGCCAAACACCCTATAAACGACTGTTGGCCCAATATTGCATTAGTGTGTATACTTGCACAATGATAGACAGTCGTTCCAAAGTAGCGATCGTCGTTTCATTTGATTGTTCAGCAGAACTTAAAACCTTGTTCTGCTATGGAATGACATCCTTCCAATCCTGCAGTGTGTATGCACTCACAATCAGGATCTTCATATAGTTTACAGGGTCATGATCTTTTCAGCCGACGGGCATGACAGATGAAGAGCACAGTTCTGAGAGTAAATCTTTGAAAACATGTATAGTGTGTACTCATAAATCAGCATGCTGATCGTGAATTTTTTTTTTAGTCGATAGTACAATCCTTGTAGCTAACACATTGGTCGAAAATTTCTGCAGTGTGTACCCAGCCTAACTCTTCTCCTAGTAAGCTTCTGTTTACCGGTCCCATTCCCCACTTCCCTCCTTGTATTGTGCTGTATCAGCCAAGAATAATTGTTTTAGTGTTCCTGTAAGGCTGGGTACACACAAAAGTATTTTAGCCAATTATCAGGCCAATCACCCGATAAAGGACAGTTGAGCTTTAATGCGTACACTTAGCTGATGAACGATAGTCATTCCAAAGCACCAATCATCGTTTAATTTGATTGTTCAGCAGAACTATAATTCTGTAGTTTGTACCCAACCTAAAGCTTTTGTGTGGAGTAAAGCACACGTTTAACTTAAGACAAAGATTATATAAAGGTCTCTGAGTGAAAGAGACGAGGAGGGCTGGGTACACTATAGAAATTTTCCCCTGTTGTTTTATCTATAATAATTTTACCAATGACTGATAAATATAAGTCCGGATCAGCATGCTGATTCATGTGTACAGACTATACACAGTTTACAAGATTTACCTTCAGATCTGTGCTCTTCATTTGTCATAACCATCGACTAAAAATATCATGACTCTGTAAACTCTATGGAGATCCTGATCGTGAGTGCATCCACACTGCAGAAATGGAAGGACATCGTTCCATCTTTGAACAAGATTTTTAGTTCAGTTTAAAAATCAAGTGAATTGATACGATGAACATTGGAATGATAATCGCTCATCTTTGCAGTGTACACACTAATGGAATATCGGGACAAACAGTCGTTTATCGGGTGATTGAATCGATATTTGGCTGAAAACCCTGTAGTGTATACCCAGCCTAACTTATTACAGTTATTGATTGGCATGAACCATAATTTATTATAAGTTAGGAGGTAGCCCAGATGTGAACCAGGGATGAAGAAAATTAGGGAGAGGGAATTCTTTGTGAAACATACATTGCAGAGAAAATGTCTGATCGAAAACAGTTTGTGTGGTTTGTCTAATATGTTTTTACATAGCCAATGAAATTTACTTCCAAGAGCTTGAATGAAATACAATGCAGGTCCATCGGACCAGTATTCAATTTAGAGCATATTCTCATAATCCAATGATACTTTTGCAATACAGGGATCATCTTAGTGACCAATATATAACACAGAGAAGATTCTATTGACTCATCTACAATACAGAGGGCATTTCAGTCACCCATATGCAACACAATCTCTCTCCCCTTGCTCCAAAACTGAGTTACGGTTTCTATGTGATACTAAAATACCATAATGTGTTCTGTCATTTTTATTTTTCATACATCAATTTACCTTTGAGGTTGAATAAATAAATTATTTGAATAAATCATAGAAAATCACACATACTACATACCCATAGCAAAATTAAAAAAAACATAAAGGGAATGCAGAGAGCAATATGACGCTGGTGAAAAGGAATAGGTTAACACATTATTTGAATATGACAATCGAAATTCATTGTTCACATAGCAAAGATTATGCCATAAAACTGATGCTATTGTTTTTTATTTTGTTATTTTATAAATTCGTAATTTAGAAAAGCAGTAGCTAGTACAGACGTTTGCAGGGTAAAATCGCCTGTTCCATTGGTTTTGTGTAGCACAAGCACTGTGACCTAAATATGACCTCATTCTTCGGGGGTAAAGAAAGGGCAGTTAAAAAGAGCATAAAGGCTGCACACTCTTTTTTGAATGAACTGTGCAAAAAGTCATTAAATTATATGGGCTAAAGTATAAGATTGAAGCTTGAAGCCCATTTGAGTTGTGAACTATGAGACATATCTGAATTAAACTCTTCATACTGAGGTGCATTAATCCAATCCAAAGCATAGACCATTACCTGCAATGATTAGATTGCTGAAGGGTACTGAAAGATACTTATCCATTAGGCACATGGTGGACTCTGAAATCTCTTTTGCACAAAATGCAAATCAAATATACTGCCTAAATGTGGATGTAATGTTGCCATTCCAAAGCAAATAAGCATTAATATTAAATGCCTTTGCTATGAAAATCTCCGCTCTTCCAGAAAGGCCGCAATATGTTTGCAGTAGAAAAGTATATATCTATATATATGTATATGAACCTATCTGAGGATTAAAGTAGTATGATTTAAACGCATTTGAATATCAATTAGACAGAGGTCAGTAGTCAGGAAGGTATTGCCAGGTAAAACTTCAATTTTTTTAACTCATACTTTTTGTTATCCTGAAGAATAAAGGTATGTTGGTATATGATGTTGAAAGAACACTGGTATTATGATATGTGTGCAGTCATCTTCCAACTTCAATAGGACCCCCCATATAGCTCAGAAGTGATTGGATTATTTTGCCCTGCTGCAAATGGTGGTGTTTTGGACCAAGTGGCAGGATTGGACAATATGTGTCCAGCATTAACTTTTCATACATTACCATTAAAATATATCCACTTGATTCCTATTTTCTTAGGAATGTTAACATGAGTCCTTATTACTAACCGAAACACTTTCCCAGATCCAGTTATTTTTACCAGCTAGATCGAATATGCCCATCAGTCGCAGAACTAGCATGGGTGTAGGAGATGTGTTTGCTCTGGAACACGAAGGTGTGGGTGCCAATGCAATGCCAGTGCCGTTCCCCTCCAAGACCACTGCATTTGACCTGCACTGTCAGTGTCATTCCAAGAGTTTAATACACTTATTTGGCATTGTTATACTCAAGAAACCCAAATTGTGTTATACAATTCTAGGGTTGCACTATAAGTGAACCAAATCAGTTCCTGAACACGACACTGAAGCTGGAGGTTGCCAGGGAAAGTCTTGTGCCAGGAGCAACAATCAGAGGGCACAAGGAGAACTGTTTTTTTGGCCCATCATTTATAAATAGTGGCCCAGAGTAACTTTAGGCTTCTGGTGTGTCTCACTGCACAATACTCAATACAGGAGGCAGAGCATGGTGAATTAATCTTAAGCAACACTATACCTCCTCCATTGACTGGCCAGTAATCAGGCAACCAAGATAAACAACGAGGTAAATTCCCATCTGCCCATGAATAAATGTGTCTGCCTATCTATGGTGGTAAAGAATCAAGTGCCTGTGTAAGGATTTGCCATTCTCTCTCGAAATGTAGACGCATGCAAACCAGTTTGGTCACCGACTACAATGCTTGCTGCATTATGTGCCTGTGCTTTTATGTGCAATTATGAGCAAATATAAGTGAATCGGTGCAGTAAATCTAATTAATACACAGCGTTCAGACGCAAATGCACATGTCCATCTTATAAAACCTGACATTCTATGATAACCCATTTTATTCCTGGGTGCCTTATTACCACTGGATTGATTCTGACTCTTTGCTGCCCACTCTGATCCTTGGCTTAGATTTTGATTACTCTTGTGGATATTGACTTTTTTCACCTCTGTTTTAGACTGACCCATTATAAAGATTTGGTGGAAGTAGTAGAGCAGCTAGGATTATGTTGGTAGTGGATGTAAGGTGTGTATGCAGAAGGTGACTCAGTTTTAAGGCGGGTTAAGCGGAGAGGGCCAAGTTCAAAGTCGATGTTGAGGCCTCTTGAAGTGAGAGTATTCAGTTCATGGACCAACTTTGTTTCTTCCCTTAAAATCTGTGCTATGAAGTCACCTCCTCTCCATACTGATCGCAACCACAAGGGAAACCAAAACTAAATTAATTTAGCTGACTTCATCCAATTATTTGACTTACACATAGACCTTCATTCAGGAAGTTCACATGTTCTTCTGTCAGTATGGGCTCTATTGTAAGGAAGTGTTGGTTGTGGTTAGATTACTGGATGTGGTTTATGATGGTGTAGAGGGAAGTAATGTCGCAGATGGCTAGTGTGTAGTTTTGGTTCCAAAGGAGTCTGTTCAGAGACTTTAAGACTTGGGTGGTACCCTTTATGTAGTTTTATTGTGTGTGTACCATGGGTTTTAGTAGGTGGTTGATGTATTCTGAGAGGTTGGATGTGAGGGAATCTATCCAGAAAATATTGGTCTTATTGTGGGGTTGGTCAGGGTTTTGTTGAGGTTTGGTAGGTAGTAGAAGAATAGAAATCTTAGATGCAGAATGAGTAAGTATTTTTGTTCTTTCTTTGGTATGCCTGCGTTCAGATCTCTTTTCAGAAGTATAGTTAGTTACTTTTGGTACTGAAGTGTGTCGTCTCCAATGAGTAGGATGTTAGTTGTTTTGTCTTCTAGTAGTCTGTAGGCTTCTTCTATGTTGTCTGTTTTGTTTAATATGATGATACCGACTCCATAGTCTGCTGGTTTGATGATGATATCATTGTTTTTCTTCAGTGTATTCAGTTCTTGTTTTGTCTTTGATGGTGAAGTTCCATTGGCTCATGGTATTTGGTGTTAATTATCTAAGATCATCTTCTACCAAGGTTTCAAAGGTCTGGATAAATGGACCCACATGGTGTTGCTGGAGGCAATTCAATTTCTTTTTCAGATTTGTATGGGTGTATTCAGTTGTTGTGGTGGTGTTGTCATAGTTGGTTGCTGGGTCTTTCATAAAGTACTTCTTGAGGCATTATTTTCTAGTGAATTTGTGGAGGTCGATGTATGTGTTGAATTTGTCCAGTTTGTTGTTGGGTGTGAATTTGAGTACCTTGTTGGGAAGAGATAGGGTGGGTTGCATTAGTTCAAGTGTGCCGAGGTTGAAAATTTCTTCCGGTTTTATTTCTACTTTTTTGTATGTGTTTCTTAAGCCTGGACCTTGCTTTTCATCCTCCTCTCTTTCCTAATCTAAGGTAGTGTACGGTTTTTGCTTTTCAGGGTCATGGGTGGGTCCAGAAGTGGGTTCAGTGGGTCTGAATATTTCTTGATGAAGTCCAAAAATGGTCTAGAGAATCCTCAGAGTTATTATTCAGTGAAGTCTCGTGTGTGGAGAATTCTCACTGTTCTCTTATCTTCCTGAGTATTCTTTTCCTGATTATTGTTCATCCTCACTGAATTTTATGCATCTGGATAATTGCATTATTGCCATTTTATTGTAGCTATTGTGGTGTACGAAAATGAAATTCCTTGGGTTGGGTTGCTTATTTTGTTTTGTTCTGTATTTGTAGTTATGGCTCGGTGTCTGTTGTATGAGTGGTTTTCTCCTTGGTACTGGATGGTTGGTATGGGACTTTGGATGCCGTGGGCTTGTCCGTGGGACTTAGCATCTTGCAGGCAGAAATCCGATACAGTCGTTCCAAAGTACTGCAGATAGAGGCAAATCTTCACACCTATCTTGAGTACATTCATGGAAGAAGATTTTAATCCTATTGCAAAGGGAAATCAGGTCGTCATGTGAAGATGGTAATTTCCGAGTGGCCATTTCATCTTTAATTCTATCAAAAACACCCTGTCAGAAAGTAGCTGCCAATGCCTCATTGCTGACCTGAGAGGCAAGAGTGTGACACTGCACCATATATTTTCTAACCAAATAGTTCCCTGATGTAGTGTAGAATACCCACAGCAGCTGAAGATGTCTGTCTAGGCTCATCAAAAATCTTCCAAAAAGATTCCAAAATGAGACAGCAGTTTTGAAGAGACGGGTCATTGTGCTACCAAAGGGGTGAAGCCCATGCCAAGGCCTCTCCTGAAAAAAAGATGATGAATGCTACATTGCTACCTTAGCCTTTTCAGAAGTAAGTAACTCAAATTGTATTGTACATTAGTTCAAGAAACTGCAACAGGTTTTTTTATTACCATCATATTAAGCAGGGGTTGGAATCTGGAGCTGGGAATGAGTTGCTGGAGCAGTGGTGGTTTGGATGGCAAGGGCAGAAACAGCAGAAGTAGCCAGGGTAATTTGAAGTGTGTCCAGATAAGGTGACAGACCCTGGAGACATTGCATGAGTTTCGTCTTAGAGTTATTTTGTTTCTCAACTCAACCAAGAAGATGTTTGAGAAGATCTCATGGAGATGGGTTCCTTCCAGGATCCATGGCCAGAGCCTACTATCAGGTACAACGAAGATATGATCCGGATCCAGCTCAAAGTTTGTGTTACCCACTCCCAGGTAAGGGTTCCGATGCATGTATCATGCAAGTTGTGGCCCCTGGTTTGGGTCTTGAGCATTGTTCGTGATTGGGGATGGAGTAGAACCAGAAATATATATAAATGTTGCATTGTGAATACGGTAGCAGGTGTAAGCAGCACTCGAGTTTTGGCAACAGGATATAGCACTAGCAATATAAGATAGCTAGCAGGATACAGCACCAGGAGTTTAGCCAGCAGGATACAGCAGCAGTAGTATGGCCTGCAGGGTACAGCACCAAGAGTATAGTCAGTAGGGTACAGTACAGAGTATATAGCCTGCAGTATACAGCAAGAATACCTCCAACAGGATACAGCACCAGGAATATAGCCACCAGGGTACAGTACCAGGGTCAATACCAACAGGATACAGCACCAGGAATATAATTATATATAACACATAGGATGAGCACAAGTGAACCAGGCTCACTGGAGGATCAATGATAAGCACTCTGACAC
The DNA here is from genome assembly GCF_038048845.1 of Mixophyes fleayi. NCBI lineage: Eukaryota > Metazoa > Chordata > Amphibia > Anura > Limnodynastidae > Mixophyes > Mixophyes fleayi. The sequence continues at coordinate 238,130,451 of NC_134406.1, forward strand.
CGTAGTGGTGCACAGCGGCCAGACTGAAAATGGCAATTTTAAAGCGCCAATACATGGACCCCACGCCTGTATAATGGAATGTAGGAGTGGGGTCCGGGTATTGGCTCTTTAAAACCACCATTTTCAGTCTGGCCATACTAAATGATGGAATTTCACACTGTAGCTGTTCAACACATTCAGATGGTACAGTGGACATGAATTTCAAGAGCCGGACAAAGTACATATCTGAAATATGGTAAGTAGTTATTTCATTAGTGTAGGGCTTATAGGCATTGTTATTTCAAAGTCGTTTTCAAGCTTGTCAGACTTAATGTGGCCGTGGTAACGAATACCACCTCTTAGGTCTTGCTGAAGCAGGAGTGTGACAGAAACTGCAGGCCTTGATAAAACCTCTGTTCATCTGGAATGCAATGAGTAACACTAGAAGAATGGGAGTTCAGTATCGGAGTCTGCGCCAGAGTACAGAACTGAAATCCACCACAGTAATACTTTGAAACTGTTCATGGGAACTCAACCCCGGCACCTCTGATCAGGCACAGAGAACTGAAACCCACTACTAAGAGCTCAGAATGTTCAGCTCACCGATACTCAGAACAGAATGAGCTGGACCTGCAGACAGGAACTCAGAACTCAGAAATGTGACAAGGAATGGAGGACTCGGGACTGTGAGACAGCCACAGACTTGGAAACCACACAGAGATACACAGAACTGGAACTGAGCCATAGAGACTCAGAACTAGCCCCAGCTACAGGACTGGTGAAAACCCTGAGCACTGCAGAATTAGCACTGATGCAAAGTTCTTGCTAAAGTATGAGTACTCTTGCAGAAAGATGAGCAATTTGGAAAATGCAAGGTATTTGCAGAAAGTTAAGCACTTTGGGTGGTGCAGGATGTTGCAGAAAGATGTTCAGTTTGGAAATGCAGGGTACTTGCAGAGAGATGATCACTAGGCAGTACTTGCATAAATATGATCACTTGAAAATGCATGGTATGCAAGAACAGTGCTGGAAACAACTGGAGTCTGGAGCCAAGACTTATCCTCAGGAGAGAAAGTGTGTTGTGGCAATGGGCAATGAGAAGATCTCAGCAGCAGGTTTAAATAGGGTGTTCCTAATAGCTATTGGTTACACAGATCACGTGATCACAGCTGCTGATCTGGCTGGCCTGGAAAAATCACCTGACTGAATCCAAGATGGCCGCACCCATGCAAAAGAACAAACAATATGTGTTTGTTTACAAATGAATATGAGGTGGTCAGAAATTCTGCAGGCAACCAGGAGGGATGCGGATAGCTGTGAGATGACAGTGGTGGACATAGGAAGTGACTAAGACTGTACATCGTCCTCATACTTTCTTTAGAGGTTAGGCAAGAGACCATAATCTGCATGTGCTCAGGATCTCAGATTAAAAAAAGCTCTTTCAGGATGTCTAATTCTTTGGGTGCCTGGTTCAAGGCATGCATACTGAGGGCAAAGTGTGTATGTTTAAGAACAGAAGTAAATCAGTTCTGCGTATTTCTGAATTAAACAAGGAATGGATCTGAAGATACTTTGGCTTATGAATTCGGGTCTAGCTCTGTTCTGCTCTACTACATTGTAGCTCTCCTCTGCTCTGCTAAAACACTGCAGGATATGTCCAATGCCTATGTGGAATATACATTCACAAAAGAACACACAGAAAAAATAATAATATAAGTATTAATGACAAAACAGTTAAAAACAAAAAAATATGTTTTTTAGTACTTTTTTCCCATGTAATACATTTATTATGATACACTTACTGTCTACTGAACATAAATAATTTTTTACAGTTGCTCCTGATTGCTAACACATGTTATAGCATGCATACAGGACTGTCATCACTAGTACTCAGGACTTAGACTAGCCCTGTAGCTGGAGCAAGAGATACAGCAAACAAACAAGTAACTCTGAGATGCCCTAGCTTGATTCGGACGTGGCTGCATGCGTTTGAGTTTGGCATGCCCTTATTGTATATTGACTACTGGCGAATGCCCCTTCCCTACCCCGTTCACTCCCAGAAATCATAGGATGTAGTAAGTCTCCTTTGCATATATAGATGCAATGAATATTACTGTGTGACATATGACCCAATTCTGGGCATGCGCAGAGTAATTTTGTGTGAAACATGCCCAGAATCGACAGATATGTGCCTTAATGAATCAGGAACTGGGAATTCGTAGCTTGTGGCGACTTTGTGAAGTGAGTGTCTGTTTTAAGTTCAATGTTGGTTGCAAAATTAAGTGGAAGTATACTTTCCTTCTGTGTAGTTTATCCAGATGGATGAGTGTGTGGGTGGATATGTATTATAGCAGGTGTGTGTTGATGAAATAAATAAAACATTACTCAGACAAAAACCATACCTAGCTCAACAGAATTATGCACAAACACAACCACACCACAAAACTTGCACATAGAGAAGAAAGAAGGAGACCACCATTGATTGCAACCAAACCCAGGTTCACTGACCATAAAAGAGTATAAAACTCATTGAACTCTAGAATCAACCTCTCTCCACAGAAAAAACAGGCTCCCAACGAGCTAAAGAAAACCCCAGAAAATGTCCTAAAACTAGCAGACAAGGTAAAGGGCATCATCATCCTGAACAATAGGACTGCAGAAACTATGCAGTCTCAGTTCTCAGGCAGTGAGAGACTGACTGAGTTGATCATCAGCCTTTTACCAGCCCCGTTCAGGTGCAACTCCTGTTTACAAGCTGGTTCACAGGTAACCTGGAAGACCCTGGCTAACAATCCTGATGGATGGAGCCTGCCCTACTCTTTAGATCCATAAACCCTAGCATTCAGCCCTTTAAGTAAGCAGCTTACACAACACAGATATTTTCCTGGGGTTTTTAAATGCAGTAGGTTAGGAACCTTGGTGAAATTTACCTGTCAGCATGTACTAACCCAGTGACTTTTTAACAATACGAAAAACTGAAAAGTGACCTGACTTTTAGATACCAAAGTGACCTCAACAAACTGCTCAATGAAGGACTGCAAAAAGGTATCCTTAACAAAAAATAACTTGCCTACCTTGCAATCCCTCACCCAAGGATATTGGTAATCTACTATCTACAAAAGATCCACAAGAACCTCAACAAACCACCAAGAAGACCCATAGTCTCAGGGATAGGATCTCTAACCTGCAACCTCTCAGAATACATAGACCACTTCATCCAACCTTTGGTCTCCAAACAAAGGAGATACTTCAAGGACACCACACAGATCCTTAAGATCCTGAATGACCTTGAGTTGAAAAATGACTAACTACCCATTGCCTGTGATGTCATGTCCCCATACGTCACGTCCCCATACACAGTCAACAACTACGATAAGAGTTGAACAAACAACAGATATATCCTCAACCAAGATACTTCCAACACATGTCCTTCATCCTCAATCACAACAACTTCTGGTATGAAGGAGCTTACTAGAGATAAAAGGACAGTGATGGGGATGAAATATGTACCACGTTATGCTAACCTCCTAATGGCAAAGTGGAACAACATATGTAAAAAAAAACAACTTACCAACCTTGTTCTATGGCAGAGATACATAGATGATGTTTTCTTCATCTGCAACTGTAACCACGAAGACCTCATCACTTCCACTCACCACATCAAGAACAACAAACTCAACCTCCACTTCACCACCAATATCAGCAACAAACAGGTGAATTTCAAGACTTTACTATCTACATCAAAGATGGGGACCTACACACCAAACTTACATAAAACTGATAGACTGCAACCCATCCACTAGCAACAACCATAAACTCTGGCTACAGAATATCCCTGGAGGACAATTAAAAGGCTCAGGAGAAACTGCTCCACTCTGCAGAACTTCAAAAAACAAGCCAAAACCTTAAAAGACAAATTCCAAGTAAGAAAGCACAACCCCTCACTCCTCAAACAGGAACTAAAAAGTACAAAAAGGACAGGAAGAGACTACTTACTCAACTACACATAAAAGAAGAAAAAGACCAAAACAGAGCAACAACTTTTCATCACCCACCCCAAATCCTGAAAAGACATTGGTATATCATCCAACAACAAGAAGACATGCTAAAAGAAACAGTCCCATCCTCACATCAAGTTTCTTCCCCAAAGAAGACAACAATATTAGTTAATGGCTAAGAGAAAGAGAAACGGATTCTACCACTGCAACATATATCTGTCATGTAGAACTGTAAGTCATAACACCACAAAACCCACCACTGACTTTATTTCTAACATCAACAACCATACCCATAACATCAGAGTAAAAAATCATGTGTGACACCACAAGAGTCATCTACATCCTCTAATGCAGATAGACTACAATACATAGACAGAACAATAAGAGACCTGAAGACCAGAATATTGGAACATATCAGGAACATTAAGAAGAAACCATAGCATATCAGAACACTTCAGAGTACATCATAACCACGTCCCCTCAGGACTAATCTTCCTAGGCATTAAGCACATAAATAAATCATGGTGAGGTGAGGTGAGGTGGAGATTTTATAATGCAAATATCCAAAGAAGAAGCCAAGTAGACCCATACAGTAGTAACTTTGACACCCAAGGGACTAAACATTGACTTTGACCTAGGAACCTTCCTGTAACCCCACCGTTCACCACATGAGGCACCCTTTTTTTTGCATTTATAATTTCTATTTTATTTTATATTATTTTTCATTTATGTATTATTATTTCTTGTTTTTATTTATATTATTTTTATTTTATTATATATTTTATTGTAGATTTTTTTTCCATTTATTTTAAGTTTAATTTATTTTATTTTTGTCATAGAGTATTCCTATATTTTCCAAAAAATCAAAAAATCTCACTCACACCAACACCCTGTCCCTCTCTCCTTTTTTAGCCTTCTTTTCAATACCTTGATACCTTGATATAGGCAAACTTCAACCTTAGCTTTTCTTCACCAATTTAGTCATTTATAATCCCTTATCATATACCTCCTTTGCCTATATTTCCCTCTCCCAGGATAACTATCCAGCACATCTGCCTCCCTTCCATGACTACTCTATCAATCACAATCTTAACAGCCCCCTCCCCTCCCTCCAATTGCCCTAGACTCACTTCCAATCCCTGAAGAAGTCTACATACGGAGGATGAAACGCGTCGGACCAGAACAGTAATATAGAACACTAATATACTTACCTACTAAGCACTTCATCTCTACAACCTATGCATCCTATTAAAGTCATTTTGTAGCTTACAAATAATCATTGTCAAATGTGATTGTTGTGGTTCCAACGCACAAAGATATTTAATTGCAAAATGTAGCATGATTTACAGCAAGCCATCATGATGCATAAAATATGTTACCATCAAGCAATAAAAGATATTATAATCAAACAGGAAAGTATAAATATAAACCGTATACATTACATGTTAAGTAGAGCTTCACCCGGGCCCATGATAAGATAGGGTCATGTTGTCAGTAGTCAGTTATCTAGCTGGGGGAGCACTTTCAGTATTGAAAAAACAGTGATGATTTGACTATGTATACAGATAACACTTAGGGCTAGATTTACTAAGCTGCGAGTTTGAAAAAGTGGGAATGTTGCCTATAGCAACCAATCAGATTCTAGCTATGATTTTGTAGAAGGTACTAAATAAATGAAAGCTAGAATCTGATTGGTTGCTATAGGAAACATCCCCACTTTTTCAAACCTGCAGCTTAGTAAATTTAGCCCTTAGTGATGTCTTCATTGGTCCAGGGTTAATGATATTCTAGTTGCCTGCTGGTCATAGGTCAGCTCATTTGATCATTTCAAAGGGTGAGAGGCAACTTTCCCCAACTGTTGTCTACGTGTCTTTCCTGTTCAAACTGACCCACACACAAAGTACTTTTGAGTATTAATCTCATATTGCTTATATCTTGCGACCGCTAGATGTGATCGCTACTCTCTCCAAACCGGGTTAATGCTTCGTATGAGACCAAACTCTTTACCTTTTACAAGACCTGAACCATAAATACCTTTACTATAGTATTATCTATGCATAAATAAATAAATCTAATACATTTTACAAAATAAATAAATGTGGATTAGAACCTTAATAAATGTGTATTATTTACAAGTGTAAGTGCGAATGTAAATGTGTGTGTTATGAATCCGTGCGATTGCATCATAACCCGGGGCGTATTAATCACAATCGCACGGTAAAACAATATTAATCTATTTGGTTTACTTAATCCAATTATTTAACTTCCACATTCCTCACAACCCCAAGAACCAGCTGCCAGAACAGTGCAATGCACCAGCACCTGCGCATTCCAATCAACAAGAAGTAAAGCGTGTGGAATGCAATCCGTGTTCTACCAACGCCAACAGGACACCTGTAAGCCCTATACACCAGGGAGACCTAGAAACTCTAATAAACAAAAGTAAACATCAATACCACAACTGCTCTTATCAGAGCAACTTTGTCCAGCCTTCCCACATACCTTTAATACACCTTCACATCAGACATACACTCACATGAAGATTTATTTTATTTATTTCATCAACACACACCACTATAATTCATCCACACCACACACTTATCCATCTGGATAAACTACATAGCAGGAAGTTACACTTCCACTTAATTTTGCAACAGCATTGAATTTAAAACACTCACTTCAAAAAGCCACCAAAAGCTACAAACACCCAGAGCCTTAAACATCTTGATCAAGAGCTTTTTTGAGCAAGTAAGCTTTTAGCAATATTCCATAAACAAGACATGTGGAAGAGTTCAATATGGCAGCGTCACAATTCTATTTTGCTGGAGGTCTGTCTGGAGCGCAGATATGCCACTCCCAGGAGGAGGTCCTTTGGCAGGGATACCGGGCAAAAACACACATTTTTTTAACAAGACACATGTCCCAGGAGGATGAGTGTTAATGGAGGATTCAGTTGTTAAATGAAAGGAGACTGTAGTATAGTGGGGAAGATATATCGGGGTCAGCAGAGAAGAGACTGTAGAGTCCCTGGAGTAAAACCAGAAGTCAGTAAGAAGACAATAAAATGATGTGGTTTAAAACATAATGATGTTGGAATTCAAATTTTGTTCCTTCAAAGCTTGCCTGTGAATGAAGGGTATATAAGGGCTGCAGTCAGGCGTTCCTTCTCAACCCCGAATATTGCTGCTAGTGCTGAGATTTGGTTTGTAGTATTTCAAAGTGTACATCATCCCAATAGTTCAGAAGCTGATGATGCTTGTGTTTATGGTGGGTGCAGTGCTGCCAACTGTCAAGAGTCAGTGGTATGGCATCAGTTCCTAAGAGGAAGCTTCAAATTCATTAGCTTTCAGAGAGCATCATGATCTTGTGCACTCAAACTATTTTCTGTTATGACTGTTAACCTTCCATTCTTCTACTGCCTCTCCCTTTTCAGACATAATAGGCCTGATTCATTAAGGAAAGTTAAGCAAAAAAATGGGTGAGTTTTCTTAGTCAAGTTTTCTGGACAAAACCACATTGTAATGCAAGGGGTGAAAATTAGTTTATTATCCTGCACATATGGAAATTACTGGCTATTTGCCTTACTTGCTTACGTTTGCTTAACTTTCCTTAATGACTCAGGCCCATAATCTTTAATTAAAATATTTTTTTATTTATTTATTTTAAATTCTTAAAATACATTTATCAAGATGTTATTAATGTCTACTGTACATAAAATGCATTTTTACTGTTGCTCTTAATTGCAAACACATGTTTTGACATACGGGACCATCGTAATTATCAATCGACACTTACACCTGCCCTGTAGCTGGTGGAAGTGATACAGCTAAAACTCAGGTACCTAAGAGATGCCCAGAGCTGGAATCAGATGGATGTACAGGAAGCATGCTTGACCTTGACCCTTACTGTGCATTGCCTACGTGCATACACTCCCTTCCCCATTCCGCCCTTCAAATCGTAGGCTGTCGAAAGTGTCATTCATGTTCGAAGAGGAATTTGCATACACTAACATTCACTATCAAGCAGTCCATTTCTGAGCATGCGCAGAGCAATTTAACACACAATATGGCACGCAACGGGACCTATGTTCCTTAATGAATCAAGCCCTCAATGTCTATTTAGTGACTTTTGGCCTAATTTAGAGCTAGGAGAAAAGAAAGGTGCAAATTTGCTCCTGGACAAACCATGCTCCAATGTAAGGAGTGCAAACACATTTATTTATCTATTTTTTGCATGCAGGGAAAATACTGTCTGCTTTTGCATGTAGCACACAAATACTAGGCAGCTTTATATATATTTTTTACAATGCAGTTTAAGGTTCAGCTAGGACATAGCCCCTGCCAACATTTTAAATTTGCCATCCACCCATTGATTTGCCAAAGTGCAAGTTTGCTGGGGGGGGGGGTTTAACTCTAAATGAGATTCTTTGTATATAATAATTTGTGGTGCTTGGTCTTACTTAAATGGATTGTATGTTTAAGTTGTTTGCATATTGATATATTGATTCATTTTAGTTCTGTGCATTTCAGAGCATGTATCATGGGTTCAAATTAATATAGTTATCTACGTAGTAGAACATTAAGAAAAAATGTAAAATATATTACAAAAACTAGATACTTTCATATTTTCACTAGAGGGCAGTGTTCCCTGTATTAAAATCATGAAAGGAAAGATGTGTAGAGACACAGATGTTACTTTTTCAATTGCAAAAAAAACACAAAAGCAATCAATTTCCACATTGCATAATGTATACCAAAAGTGACTCATTGTTGTACTGGAGAAATTCACTATTTTAACTAATATTTATATATGTAACATGATATCTGATAATTGAACTTTAATTAAACAAAATACTAGTTTGCATTCAAAAGTAATAATGTACACATTTGATATACCAGTGACCTATTTCTGGCCATATTATGTGATATTGTAGATTTTCATTTATAATGTATGCAAATTCAAAGACTCAAAACTGAGCTTACCTTGATGGGCGATCTTCTGGCACTGAGATGGTGAATTGTGTTATGCAATTTAAGAGAACTTATCTTTATTGGCATTTTTCATCCCCATCCAGCAGTTGGGTAGATGACCATACTATTGTTTCCTTACAGTAACCACACACTGTATTGAAGATTATGAAGAATACTGAAGATTCAAGCTTCAATGTTGGAGACCTGGTGCTACAGGTGTCTACTGTGTCTTGTTAGCTAAAGTTAAGTGTACTCTACTGTCTGACCCCCCCTTCCCCCCTCCTACCTCCCACTCTGATATCAGGCACTCTTATTCATCAGACCAACAGGCCAGAAGCATTGGAGCCCAAGATGCTATGTGATCTCTTAGTTTTGCCCCGGGGGTAGGGCAAAACTAAACAAAACTAGACATTGCTCACTACACCCCCATCATGGCATGGGGTGTAGTGAGCAATGTCTTTCTTTGGCCTGACCTGCTGAGGCATTTTATATATATATATATATATATATATATATATATATATATATATATATGTATATATATATATGTACTTATTTATTCAATTTATTTCAGTTTGCTGCTTTTAACTTTTTTCTCACTAAGGACAGACGGGGTATGCGCAATCTCTGTGGTCTTTCACCATGATCTAGGAGTGATATTGTGACCACGTGGCTAGAGTAGGTAGAGCCAAAGTTATCCCACAAGCAAATTATTTTGTCATGGCTCTGATATACTCAAATGTCACATAGGAATAGAGCTTAACAATAGAATTCAGAGGTAAATACCTGGGTTAGCATGAAATAATACTTTGGAATAACAACGGCAATAACTATACAGTATCTCCCAGACATTCTCTCTGAGACTTTTCCTTCTGTGGTTACTAGATAATCAAGCCCCCCTAGCCTTATGGTGAGGGAGGTCCGCAGACCTTTACCCCTAACAGACCTTACTAACACTTGAGCGGGGGGGGGTGTACTAAAGTGTATTTTCGTTAATTCAATGGTTTTTCAGTGATTTTCTGAGCAGTTTGAAAACCATGAAGGCCAAACCACTCAGAGACCACTGTTTTTTTCAAAACTCCACTTACCCCATCACCATCCTGATTATTTTTAAAATGTTAAGAATACAAAGCAACCCAATCTTACCGGAAAAAGTAACTACCCTTCTGCAACTATCTAGCGTGTACTACTCAGCATCAGGCAGGGAACAACCAAACAACCACGAACCAGAACCTTGAGATACCCAGCCCAATGCTAAGTAGCACTGGACCCATCCTGGTTCACTGCCTGGTGGGTACCTGGGATAAAATGTTCTAATATAGTGGGCGGTCTTGTGGCACTAAAAGTGTGAGCCCCCTTTATCTTATTGGCCCCATTTTTTTTCTGTAGGGCAGAGTCCCTAGTAAATACTTACCAGGAATCTTCTTCTGTTCTTGATCCGATGTAATCCATATGGAATGAAAATAAAAATCCCACAAGGAGCTCTCATCACCAAATGAGTTAAAGTTCAGCAAGCCTGCCTACTTAATAGATGGGCAGCCAATCAGGAGCGATCTTTCATCAACTGGGTTTGATTTTGGTCAGTAGTCAATTAAACTACCTATCAGGTCCTGTGCTAGTACAGTCTCTGACTTACCCTGCTCTGCGAGTCTCATATACCCTGGAAGCCTCACTGTTAGCACGCAGGAGTCACCACTTAAAATCGCACCTCATTTCTAACATGGTGCAGCTGCTCTGTCACCATCAATGTGCAGGATGAATCTGGTGCTGCTGGATTCGAACCGTGAACTCTGGATTGCAGTAGTTCAGCATCCTGCTCAGTTAACAACTTTTCATTTATGGGGGGTATTCAACTACTTGCAGAGTGCCTCAAAATGGTTATGTGTATAATATACACATAATATAGAGCTGCTGTACTCCTCTTCAAGACAAATAATGGAATTTTATGTGCATGTATATAATAATGTACATTTTAATTTTACTATAGACTTTATATAACATAACATGTTAAAAAAAATTGTGTTTTTTTTACTCAACAGTCTATTTTGCCACTTGTTATAGAATAATCCAGCCTTACTTTTTTGAATTGATTGTATTAGGTGCAAATCTCTGTTTACCAGTTTTGGGACACAAAAAAGTGAAGGGTAGTGAAGAGTACACACAGGCCCGGCGCTCCCATTAGACAATGTTAGGCACTTGCCTAGGGCGCCGGGCTCTGGAGGGCGCCTGGAGGGCGCCACAGAATACTAAATGACTTTAAAACTGTGCGGTGACCGCTGACCATACCTGTCACGGCCGCCGCACAGCATGCAGATGCACGGGGAGGGGGGAAGAGGCTATTGCTCACCACCGCCGCCTCTCTGCTCCGTCTCCTCCCCTCCACTCACTAGTGTCAGTGATTTTGTAAAAATGCCTGGGGCGCTATGGACCATAGCAACGGCCCTGAGTACACATATGTTAGACAGTTAATAAAATGTTTATAAATTGATTAAGAACCATGCATTGATAACAGTTTAACATGCCAATCTGTGGAATTCAGCTAGTGGGGCACCTAGATGTTCTTGAAGAACCCCAGAGTGGCATTACAGTCATTAATCTTAGCTTGAGGCAGTAATAGAATAACAGCTTTGCACCAATTAGTGCAACAATCAGTGTGACTATAGGTTTGTTTCATTTTGGAAAAGAGGCCTTAGAGGTGGCCTGATTAATATGTATGAATTAGACATGAGCTGTTCAGATTTTGAGAAATCCGACAAGATCCGATGTTGGGGATCCGAGTGTTACCAAGTCATGACTCGGATTCGCGCTCAAATTTTGGTTCTCCAAAAGAGGCAAAACTTAATTTTCGGGACAATTTCCATGCAAAACTTGTGAGATATACATATATATCTATATATATAGATATATATATATATAGATATATATATATATATATATATATATATAGTCCCCCCTCGTTTTCTCAAGTGCCAATTTAGAACAGACAGCATGTAGGGAGGAGGTTAGCTGCAGTCCTCTGTTCTGAAAGTAGCACTCAGGGTGAAAGAGAGACATAGAAAGCAATAGAATTGTGTCATTATTCTAAAGCAGTTCTATAGAGATCGGTCAGCTACAATAGTTTGCTGATCAATTGCTTTTAATGTCAATCTTTCATAGAGTTTAGACATACTAGTGGCTACTGGTTGTTATTAATGCATATATAATACTATATAGACTGAGTTAGATATAATTCTGAACTAAGTAGTATATTTAGTGGAGAAAACCAATGTGCTTTTGCTGTATGACTCTTAGTAGCAGAATCTAAAGAGGAAATTGATTTATTTCTCTTAAAATGTTAAGTTTTTCTAGTGAAAGTAATTTTGTGTTAGGGCAATGACATCTAAATTAATTTAGGAAAAAAATGGGTGCTTGCCTGTGAGTGTCAGCGAACCTGCACAACCCACAAATACACTATATACTCAAAACTTTTTTCTATTTTTCAATACTTGGAAATTTTCAAATGCCATGCCACCAACTGATGGAAGCCCACTACAGAAAATTAAAAAATATTTAGTGTAAGGTGCAAGAGATAAAAATGTTGAAACATAATGCATACCTTACATTTGGAATGTTAGACAGCATGCATCATGGAGAATGAAGAGGCAGTAACAATCAGATGTCATTATATGGAAAGAGGCATCATTAAATATTTAGAAAAGTAGATACCCAATTGTAAAGCATTACATAATTTGCTGTATATAAATAAATGTTAATGATGATAAATGAAGATGGCCATAATACACCCGTAATACAAATCTTCAAAGACTACACACACAATACATTTTGAATAGTACAAGACATGCAGCATAGACAGGGAAGCTATAGTAACAGACAGATGTCATTGGATGGACATTGGCATGAATGTATAGAGCTAGACATTTATACAAATAAATAGATGAAGGTGGCCTGCACCCATACCAAAAACTTCAAGGACTATTAATATGCACTTCTTGATGGGCAGAGCATTTATCAGTAACCAGGAGCAGAGCTTCTATACCTTGTTTTATTTATATGCTCTATGCCGTTATGCTGCCCTTCTGAGTCAAACCAGAGGACAGGTCTATATATTTATGTGGAGGGCTGAAGAATCAGTCCTCTGGGGGAAGCTTCGTCCAACCCCGGGGTAAAAGGGACTGCCCAAGACTTACAGCGGAGGTGGTTCCCAAGACTCATATATATAAATATGGAATGCATAGAAATAATATTTATATGTTTTATTAAAGAAGTGTAAGAAATACTGTATGTAAAACAGACAGTTCAGGTAGGCTGATAGTTGCCCTTCTCACACATGTAAGTATGTATAATGCTCACTTTGATGCAGATTTGGTTGTTCAAAACGTGTCTTGACGATGCAGTTGAAAGTCCACGTTCTGAGAAATTAAGAGGACAGATTTTGGATCTGGCAAACAATACATGTAGAAATGGAGATGCCGATTATTGCTAAATGATGGAGTTAGAGAACCGTATAGACTGATTCATTATTTTAGGAATTGAGCGGGAGAAAGTAAATGCAATGATGGAAAAATACAAAATCCTTCATTAAGACAAGTCGCTGCAGACCAGAGGAGGACTGGCAAATTTTAACCCGGGGGGCAAATTTTAACCTGGACTCAACAGCCTATTAGGAACTTTTTCAAGTAAAAAATTGAGGTGGCCCAGTGACCCAGTCCAAGGTAGTCCACTATGGTGTCAGCTTGAAGGGCAGATGCTCCCCTGCCCCCCCCCCTCCCCCCCCCAGTTCAGCCTGCCCCTGCTGCAGACTTTGGACAAACTTGGTAACATCTGGGACAAGTGTGAAGGGATCATTAGAAAATAGACTGAAACTGACTGGAAAATAATGTTAATGCTATAAATAACATACAATTAAGTTAATTGGCTGCTACCAAAATTGACCCTAGTCTATGTGTATGTTCGGGAATTTAGATTGTAAGCTCCAATGGGGCAGGGACTGATATGAATAAGTTCTCTGCACATCACTGCAGAATCAGTGGAGCTATATAAATAAATAAATAAATAAATGATGATGATGATGGTGATGAAATAGTAATATATGAGCAATAACAGCTCAAAATGACATTATTTATCTATTTTTCACAACTTTTAATTAAATCCTGATCCAAAACCAAAACCTTTCGTGATTTTCTAGCAAAACCTGTCACGAAACCAAAACATGAACACGTTTTAGAACCAAAACCACATCCAAAACCAAAACACGGGGTCAGCGCACATCTCTAGAATACCTTGTAAAGTCAATATGAAAAATTTTCTGACAAACTTTTTCACACCTACGAACATGATAGCAGGGTATCTACTCGGTCCACACTTAGGGGTGTTTCCCATTGCTTAGAAACCCCATCCACACCACACTCTTTGTGCACAAAGATTACTGCATGCTGCAAGTACTTTTTTTATTTAATGAATTTGAAAATGTTCTTAAACTAAAACAGCACCTTACATATAAAACAGAGAGGAGGTGTTCTTGTGCAGTGCACCTTTGTATTTATATTCCTGGAAGCTTCAGGCAATGCACTGTCTTGTATGCAGAAGAGGAGAGATGAGAGACGATACAACAGACCAATTTTGTACTAAGCGGCTCCCCTATGTCATCAGAAGACTCATAGCACGTAACTAACAGGGGAAGGAGATCTGTAATTGCCTGAAACCTAGGGGAAAGAGAGTGTGTCTCCTTGCACTGTCAGTGTGTCTTCTTGTCCTGTCAGTCTGTCGCCCATTCCTATTAGTGTATCAGTCTGCTCTGTCTGTCTGTCTCCTGGTCCTATCAGGGTGTCTGTCTGTCCCACCGTCATGTCAGTGTGTCTGTCCTGTCAGTGTGTCTCCCAGTCCTTTCTGTCTCAATGTCCTGTCTGTGTGTCTGTCTGTGTGTTTCCCAGTTCTGTCAGTCTGTCCTGTGCTTTTGTCTGTTCATCTCCCAGTCATCTGTATGTGTGTCTCACAGTCATGTGTGGGCAGAATGGTGGCTTAGTGGTTAGCACTTCTGCCTCACAGCACTGGGTTTCCTCCCACACTCCAAAAGCATACTGATAGGTTAATTGGCTACTATTAAATTGCCCTTAGTCTCTCTTGGTCTGTGTGTGTGTATGTTAGGGATTTAGATTGTGAGCTCCAATGGGGCAGGGAATGATGTGAATGAGCTCTCTGTGCAGCGCTGCGGAATTAGTGGCGCTATATATATAAATAAATAGATGATGATGATGATGTCAGTCCTGTCAGTCTGTCTCAATGTCCTATTTGTGTGCCTGTCTGTCCTGTCAGTGTCCCCCAGGTCTATCATCCTGTATTGTGTTTCTGTCTGTATGTCTCACAGTATTGTCTGTGTGTGTCTTCCGATCCTGTCTGTCAGTCCTGTGTATTTGATTATGTGTCTCCAATACTGTATGTCTGTTCTTTGTGTCTGTCAGAGTTTCTCCCAGTCCTGTCCGTCTGACTCTCAGTCCTGTCTTTGTGCATGTCTGTCCTGTATGTTTTCCAGTTTTGACAGTCTTGTTTGTGTGTCTCTTCATCATGTGTGTCTCCCAGTCCTGCCTGTGTGTCCCCAAGTATTGTCAGTGTGTCTACCTGTCCCATCAGTGTGTCCATCTGTATGGTCAGTCTCTACAATTATGCTTGGCTATTGTGAGAGATAGGGTGTGTGTGCTGCAGATATTGATTCCCCCTTTAGTGAACCCAGAAATAATGTAATGCTTATCTGTCCTTAAAAGTGGAGCACTCTTTGTAGTAGATCACTATGGTGTTGTTTTACAGGAGCTGTGGTCCATAGAAGGTGAATTAGTGGGCTGATTGGAAATAGGTGGTTCCTGTTATGGAGAGCTAGGAGGTACAAGATGTAGTAATTTAAGTAATTGAATTAGCACTATTAGGGTAAAAACACTGATGTGTTGTGATAATTAGATATAGAAATTTATCAGGAGAAATGGATATCCCAGAATTAGAGTGGTTGGGGTAGGTGAATTAGAGAGAGATCAGCGATGAGCAATACACTTAGATCAGGGTTGCACTAAAGTCTAGTGGTGAGATAGTAAGTGAGATAGTAGATATGGATGACAGTAAGGGTATAGATTAAGTTTGTAACAAGTACAAAGTGAAATAGACATGTTATAAATAAAAAATAATCTGTTAGAACTGTAGGATTCAACCCAACACATTTCACCATGTTACATGGCTTCCTCATTGGGTTCTGTCTTCAGAATTGTTGCCCATTTTGGAACAGCAGCTATTTATGTCCTTTGGCCATATTGGCACCAAAAGGATGCATTTTCATTGGTTGATGAACTCGGTGGTGTAATGGTTGTGATTGGCTATTGGTGCCCTAACCTCAGTTGCGCATGAGGAGAATGCATGCACACCTAGAAGTGATGTGCACATGCATCTCCAATATCCCTGGTTTCTGTGGTGTGTGGCCTGTGTATAGATGCAGTGCTCTCTTTATTAATGGAAGTGCACACGCATCTACTTCCCTGTCTGCTGGATATGCTGTGATTGTATGTACGGCACAAAGAAGTACGAACTCGGGCGCCGTCTCCAATAAGGGAAATGCACACATCTCCTTTGCCTGATAGTCAGGCATGCTCTATGCTTATGCTCGACTATGGGACATGTCAGTTCTTTTGCGTGTGTCACAGCAGAGATGGGACTCTGCTGTGAAGTGGATGGTAATGGGGTGGAGTTTGGAGTAGGGCAGAGTGATCATATGTTTGTTGCAATGGGCATGGGATACGTTGCAGTGATGTATGTAATAGTATGGAAATAAAGGAATAAACAAGTAACCAGTTCTGAAAAGTAAATGAAAAAAATAAAGTAAAGATGGAGAAATGGAAATTGAGAGCAGAATCAGAAAGATGCAAGTGTAATTAATGTTTTGTTTTTGTTCTTATTTTTTTATTTGTAGTATGGGGGAATTATTATTGTTCTAGGATGAGAAGGGTGAATTTTAATGTTATTGGATACTGTGATATCACTTTAAACATGTCGATTGGCCTTGGCATGGTACGGATGTCAAAGACTGTGGTAGGTACGGGCTGTTATGCACGTCTAGTTGCTATCCAATAACGATTGTCGATTGCCGTAATTTGGTTCCAAAGCACAATGTGATTTAATAGCCAAAAGTAGCAGAAAAACAAATAATAAAATAAGTACAGCCGTTATTTATCCCAGGCGCCCTGGATCCAGTGTACAATCATTCAGGTCTGAAGGTTGTGGTCAAGTAGACTGTCCACTAGGTCCAGACCCCCTGCTTATATACAGTCAGTGAATACAGTAAAACAATGCAGATTATGTGGCTTGCTTCTATAGGTCCAGGCTTCAGGAGGTTCCAGTGTAATGCAGGTCATAGGCCAGTTCAAACAAAAATATTCAAAGGTGGGGATGTACTCCGATTTTCCAGCCAATAATCCAGTTTAAACTAGTCTATTTACATTATACAGGCAGTATCACTTTTAACATTTATACCCTATCATCGCTAACTAGAGTATGCAATGTGCGATCCCTTCGGCGAATGAACCGGACAACTGCGGATAAATAGGGGATTAAAATGATACTAAACATGCCATGTTTCCTGTAACCTGAACCTTTGATTCCACTAACATGTATATAACTTATAATATTAACCTTAAACCTTGCTACATTTTGACATATTTAACTATGTGTTGCAACTACAATTAATGTGTACTAATTACAAATGTGTATGTTCGTGTGAATGCTTGTAAATGTGTAAAATGGGTTATTGCCACGTGTTGCGGCTGGATACGCTTCCCCGCGCTGTAGCGTGCTCTACGCATAATTTTCAGACAAAGACAATCAAGTTTGCTAGATATTAACAAAAATGACTTTATCCAATTATCTGACTTCGACAGGGCTGTGGTTCAGATCTGGATGTACCTGGCACCACATGTTGATGGGCCTCGGTACGGTTCGGATGTCGAAGGCCGTGGTAGGTACGGACTGTGGTTCAGCTCTGGATGTACTTGGCACCACATGTCGATGGGCCTTGGTACAGTACGGGTGTTGTGGTTCAACCCCGGAGGTAACAGGAGGCGCTTGGTGTGTGAAACCGGCATGATTTGCCATCCTGCGGCTTGTACAGTCTTTAATGTGGCAGGTGAACACTGTACAGTATAACCAAAGTGGATGAGCAAACATTTATTGTAGTCAGGTGTTTGGAACCCATGCCCTTCAAATAATTGGCTTAGCTCGGTGCAAGTACAGCTCATCTGGGCTGACTTGCTGTGCATTACGATTAGTCCAGAGGGGTGCAGGTTCCGGATTGCCTGGGGACAGCTGTCCCATTAACTTTAACAAACAGTGTGTGCGTTTTGGATGGACAAAGTCGAATACTGTTTCTCCTGCCACCATAGCAGCTACGGTTTTATTTAAATAAATAAGAGTTATTTGCCAACAAGTCAGTGTAGTGTCTTTTATTATATTGCTTAAGTTTTAAGACTAAGGTCTGTTGGCTATGTTATCAACCATAAGCATTTAATTACTTGCGATATACCATTGCACCACAATTTTACAATATCAGACATGTTCAAGAACTTTTTTGATATTATGTGTGTGTCATTGATTTAAATATATACAAGAGGTCTAATAAATAATTAGGACAACAATTTCAGATTCAATAGTAATAATATATTTATTACAACAACAATAATATTGAATAAAACAATTATAACCGAACAATAATAAAATCTTTATTCATGATGTTAGCCTCACTTATTTCTACTCTTTTCTTTCTTGATTGTAATCAATTTCACCTTTCATTGGACCTGTATAGCAATATAAAATGATTTGAATCATAAAATATAGGATATTTTAATAGGAATAAACAATACAATTGATTTTAGGATTATTTTGGGACTGGAGTGCTTCAATGATCAACTTTACTTTGTGCATATAAGCACACTATTTTGAACTAGTTCAAATTCCTTTAATAGACTTTATTCTAATTGCAAAACAATTTTTTTTATAATTACCTATTTTTTACTCAAATTGATATGTGAGCAGCTGTTAAAATTGTTTAAAATTA